>NC_135859.1:20444067-20744067 GCF_031162955.1 Sander vitreus | reverse complement strand
TCTCACCAGCCGGAATTAACAAACCTAAAGATCTAACTAAAGGTGTAAATACTTGCAATGTGAACAGGGTTTTTCCTAGTTTAGAATGGGCCTTCTATGGAAGAGAACTACGCACGGCAGTAAGCATGATCAGTCTGCGTACAGTAAAGGCAATCAGTCTGTGTTACCTTATTTGACAGAAATCTATGCATTTTCCTGTTATTTCTGACAATTTGATAATCAAAATGTATACGTATACAGCGGGAAGGAGACTATCCTAAGAAGCTCTGACAACAAGGAATGCGGCCACCGTCTACTGAAACAAGGTGTTGATATTATATGTTCATGTGCATGCTTGGTGCTGTGCATACATTCTGGCCTCTATGCACATGGTGCTCTTTAGTACAACATCAACATCATGCAAAGCCTGTGCACCATGTCATAACCAATCTCTCTCCTCTCCTCAGAGACCAATCGATGGAGACTGTCCAGTCAGCTCTGTCGGTTTTTCTGTCTTTGGTAATTACCTGGCAGTCCTGTCACTCCACATCTATTTAGTGGAGATGGGCCCGAACTAAGGGACCGGAGTGGAGGATAATGTGTTACCCGTTTGGCTGATCACTCTTTTTCAAAGTATATCTAGTGTTGCTTATGAGTCCTGGTAGACAGGGATTAAGTGAAATTGGTGTTGTTTCTGAGCTCATGGACCATGTAAATGAAGGTGTAGGTAGTAAATGGAAAGTGACATGCATGTGTTGCCTTGCATGGAATAGGCTGATGAAAAATTAAATGTTAGCCTGCGTTCCCTAATGTGACACATTAAGGACAACAGACAACCATAAAGGAAGTTGATGTAGTAGGGAAAATATATTATTCAGGGACTGCATATATGCATTCACACAGAACTTGATAGAAATACACAGAGAGGACAGCGTGAGTTGTTATAAAAAAAGCAGAGCAAAATGAGGAGTACTGAATTGTCTCCTTACTTTCTTGATACTTCTTGCTGGTTGATATCAACCAGACAATGTTAGACGTGACAGGAATACCAAAACACAAGTAGACGTACTGTATATGCTCCAATCAAACCACACCAGAATTTGATTGTTTACTTCTTTGAGGTTCTACAGGATTTTTCCCATGAGTCTCAACACTATCAACGGTTGTGTGAATTCAGTTCAGCACAATGGGTCTTGGCGTCTTTGTGTGTGTGTGTGTGTGTGTGTGTGTGTGTGTGTGTGTGTGTGTGTGTGTGTGTGTGTGTGTGTGTGTGTGTGTGTGTGTGTGTGTGTATGTGTGTGTGTGAAAAAGAGAGACAAAGAGAGAGAAGAGAGAGAGAGAGGCAGGTGTAGGCTCAGGGTTATTAGGCCAGGTAAACAGAGCATGGTTGTGTAACATAATTCTGGCTGATAATTCACTGACCTTTACCTTTTACACTCTAATGCATTCTAATAGGCCAGTGGATCCCAGCATGGCTCCTTTCTCAACCAACACAACACACACACATGCATCGTGTTCCCCCTTCACCACACACACGTACCTGGTTGTCTAGGAGATCAAAGCTTTCATATTCTCAAATCATAAAACTGACAAGTGCTATCTTGCTTGAAAACTATAAACACATTTCAAAAACTCCATACACTGCATAAAAATGTGTCACAGATTTGTACAATCTGGGTTTTTTCATTTACTTAAATGAAGTAACCTAAATCAATTTTTGAAAAATCTAGCAGAATGTTTGATGTACTTGTTAAAGTTTACATGATCAGTTTGGGAATTAGTTGAGATGGGCTACCTCCTCACAAATATTTTGCTTGTATTTGCCCCTTTCCGAATAACTGTGTGACTGAAGCCTGCCTGTTTTCAGAGGTGGCACGCACCATGCAAAAGAATGACCGGTCCGGGGACGAAAACCAGCGGGACAATGTAAGTGACCAGCAGTTTTGTCTTTTTATTTTTCCCTTTACATCCTTTCATCTTTACACAACTCTTCATAGGCAAAACCATTCTTACAGTTGAAACCAGATATTTACATACACTTCAGAAAAAAACACAAACACTTTTTCTGTTTTAGATCAATAAATTTTAACATATTTTTTGCATTTGTTAAATGTCAGAATCGAGCGAGGGAGAATTTCTATGTATTTTATTTATCACTTTCATCAAAGTCAGAAGTATACATACAGTTTATTGTGTCTTTAAACAAAAAGAAAACTCCAGATGATTCCATTCTGAGCTTAAGAAGCTTCTGATGTTAATTGATTCCATTTGAGTTAATTGGTGGCACACCTGTGGATGCATATAAAGGCACACCTCAAACACAGAGCCTCTTTCTTTGACATCATGGGAAAATCAAGAGAAATCAACCAAGACATCAGGAAAAGAATTGTGGACAAGTGTGGCTCATCCTTAGGTGCAATTTCCAGATGCCTGAAGATCCCACACAATAATACGCAAGTATAAAAAACATGGGAATGTACAACCATCATACCGCTCAGGAAGGAGACGGATTCTGAGTCCTAGTGAGGAATGTTTTTTGGTGCGAAATGTGCGAATCAATCCCAGGACAACAGCAAAAGACCTTGTGAAGATGCTAGCTGAAACTGGTAAGACAGTGTCATTATCCACAGTAAAACGAGTCCTGTACCACCATGAGCTAAAAGGTTACTCTGGGAGAAGAAAGCCATTACTTCAAAACCACCATAAAAAAGCCAGACTACAGTTTGCAACTGCACATGGGGACAAAAATCTTAATTTCTGGAATGTCCTGTGGTCTGACGAAACAAAAATTGAACTGTTCGGCCATAATGATAAACGGTATATTTGGAGGAAAAAGGGCGAAGCTTTGAAGCCTCACAACACCATCCCAACTGTGAAGTATGGGGGTGGTAGTATAATGTTGTGGCGCTGCTTTGCTGCAGGAGGGACTGGTGCACTTCACAAAATAGATGGCATCATGAGAAAAGAAAATGTTGTGGATATATTGAAGCAACATCTGAAGACATCAGCCAGGAAGTTAAAGCTTGGGAGCAAATGTTACACCAGTTCTGTCAAGAGGAGTGGGCCAACATTCCAGCAAACTATTGTAGAAAGCTTGTGGAAGGATACCCAAAACGTTTAGCCCAAGTGAAACAGTTTCGGGGCAATTCTACCAAATACTAAGGAAGTGTATGTATACTTCTGACTTTGATGAAAGTGATAAATAAAATGCATAGAAATTCTCCCTCGCTCGATTCTGACATTTAACAAATGCAAAAAATATGTTAATATGTATTGATCTAAAACAGAAAAAAGTTTACTCTGATTTAATGTATGACAGTAAAGAAATAAAAGTTTTTGTGTTTTTTTTCTGAAGTGTATGTAAATATCTGGTTTCAACTGTATGTATTCTATTGTACTCCATTATATATGTAATTCTAAGGGGTTTATATAGGTCTTGTGGATTTCCTGATTCAGATTATGTTTCTGGCAATAATTGGTTCCATGAAAATGCAAGTTGTAACACAGTTAATTATAGAGCTACTCAATCATTTCTGGAAAGTCCCAAGTCACACCAGTTTTGGCCATTAGTGGTGATATGTGATGGAAACCCCCAAATGTGACACATTTAATTGTGAGATGATTCAAATACAGACTGGATTTCACAAACATGGAACAGACTTGTGAATGTGCCTGAACTCACTCTGCTGCTCACGACAAGAGAAAGATCATCCCCGGATTAGTGAGGTGGAATCTTTTATGATGATGAATGATTTCATCCTTTATGTGAGTATCCAATACTGCCATTTATAGCACTATTTTATACAATCTCCACACAAGTTCAAAACTGGTATTTTCCTTTCATGCCTATCTCCTTCATCACCCATCCCCCATAACTATATAGCTATATCTAACCGACTGTAGCTGGGCTCTCACATGATGTTGTCGGAGTCACCCACCAATATCCATCTGGATTCATTAGGCAGCTTCCTGGAAATCCTACAGACAACTAGGGAGATCAGAGCTGCTGTTCAACTAGAGATGGAGCTTGGAGAGAGCAGCAGCAGACACTATGAGGCATATCCCCCCCGTGCGTGAATAAGATATTCAATCATACTCCTCGGTTGCTGACCTTGACTTGAAGCTCAAACGTAGGGGCAGTGTGCAAGTCTTTCAAATTGTCTGACATCAGAGAGGAAATACATTGAGTATGCAGAAGCAGAGTATTTCCCCTAAAAAAAAAGACTCTTGTGGGAATATCAGCCAGAATATAAAAGAGAGAGAAAAAAAGATTTCCATTCTTGCTGTAAGTTTGCCACATGGTCCACCCTTCCATGTGAATCATAGTGAAAGCTAAGACAGAAAGCCACACATTTAACATTGTCTTGGCATGTATAGAAACCATATAATTATTAGTTCTACAGTTCAAATGCACTTTGCTGTAGCTCCATGGGACAGCAAGAGGTCACCAATTAAAAAAAAGAAAATATCCAAAGACATGATTGCTTGCAAGATAGACTTCTCAAACTGAGGCATAACATTATATTAAAACAAAAAGCATGTAGTCCCACTGGCATAATATTAAAAAGAGCTGCATAAATGTAAATGTTTATTAAAAAAACCAACAGCGACAGGAACACATGACTTTTAAAATGGAATAAAACCACTACTAATGGAACAAAGCGGTTTGATGATTCACATTGTGTGTCATTGAAGAGACAATGGATTTTAAAGCATGTCCTGGGGGAAATTATTGAATTTCGAATGTTTTCTCCCTTGGTTAGTAGTGGGAATCGGGAGTGGGCGGGATTTGTAACCAAGCAGCAGTAAGAGATTTTGGCGAGGTGAGCAATAATTCATGTGAGATATGCCTGTGATTAATGCCTTGGTCAATTAAGGCCAAGTGAAAAGAGCAGCGCAAGGGGGCAAAGAGAAGTGTTGCGAGAGAAATGGGTGGGACAGCAAGAGAGGACAGGTAATTAGAAAGAAGAGAGGAGGTGTGGGGGGTGAGATTAAGACAAGTGAATCAGAAGTGAATGTGGAAAAACATACTGAGAGCAGCAGAGATGCTTCCTCATCATCCTGAGGGGCATATTGAGGTAGAGCAAGGACACAGGCTGCGCTGATGAATATGTTTCACAAGGCTCTCGGGGGCTGTCCAATCAGGCAGCGCCATTGATGAATAGTCATGAGTCACCTTATTAGCGTCACCATGGTTACGCAGATGTGACTGTGGCCATGTGAATGTGATGAGGGAATAGAAATGGGCCAAACGCCGCTCCGTCTCCTTCCCGCGCACATCTTGATCACCAATTAGAGCCCAGCAGGGGAGCATTTAGGCCATGTGTTTGGGCCTCTCCGGCCTTGAGGATAAGGGGAGCAGGTTTTGAGTGAGGACACCTAACAGGGCGATATGGTGAAGATTATGGTTAGGATTTAATGCATAGGAAGAATGCAAAGAGGGAGGAGGAGGATTCAGCTTGAATTATTTGATGACTTAAAATCACATTAATCACCAGTAAAGCCACTTGACACTCAGCTCATACGGTTGAAGGCTGGCAGGATGAGTAGAGGGGAAGTGGATGACACGATATTAAATGAAAAGAGCTGGGGAATTAGATTTAACAGAATCAGAGGAGGGGAACATTATTAGAGAAGCAGAAAAGTGACTGAAGGATGAGCAGGACAAGAGACAGCTGCAGGAGATCAAATAAAGAAAATGGACAAAGGATATGGAATAAAGGGCTTAATGATATATATACGAATAATATAATTCCCTAACCTCACAGACATCTTAAAAAGAGCAACAACACTCTAAATTGTAAGTACAGTTTTGTGATGATCAATTCCTAAAAGGCCTCTACTCTAGCTTTTAACACTTGTTGAAATCCCCTCCAGGATTTGAGAGAGCCATTTAAGACAGATACCACTTATCTAAAACAATAATGCTTTTGTTTAATATCTCAGCTCAGGGAGAAAGGGCTCTTTGTCTTTCCTCTAAAACCACCCTCCACTATTTTTTCACCCAAAAGAACATTTTACTGCATCATACACAGCAGTGGCCATTGTTAGATAAACCAGATAAAAGCAGTCTTCTTATCATTGATTTGACAAGCCCAGTGCAAACATTGTTAATTGTTTTTGAGCCACTGCTTATCTGGCTGCTTATTTATTTATGAGAGAGTGGATTAATCTACTGCATATTTGATACATGTAATTAGATTAACTGGCAATTCCATACAATGAGGACTCTGGCACTCGTGGAAATTACATGTGTTTTTCTCCTGAAGCCTGCCAAAACTCAACGGGGCAAATTTCTGTTATCTGGTCCACATGTACTTGTCAGGGTCTTTCTGCCTGTTCTGTTGTCTGAGGGGAGCCTGCACATAAAAGCATCATCCACACACATAGGTAGATAGGTCGGCAGGCTCAATATTTATTTATTCTGCTACAATTTGTGTAAAGAAACATCACCACCCGCTCAGCGTTCTCATTTCACAGCCCGTTTGTGTGATTAATCTTGCATAAGGTGTTTAGCAGCATGCTCAGCGCGGATTTAGGGGCTGATGCATGAAGGTTGGTGTGTAAACTCTGCCCGTGAAAGGTTGACATGGAGGATTCATGGAGTGATGAATCTGTCGTCCTGTTCATGTCACAGTTTACCCAGATTCAGTTCATGGATGACTTGTGGTATCTTTCTGTCTCACTTTCCTATTACAAAACAATCCAGACCCTCACACCTTATCTTCAGAGCAACTTATTGTGTGTAGATACAAAACATTGCAAGTAGGCTCCACTTTATGTCTCTATATTACAGTACAGTGACCCCGACCCTTTCCACAGATGAGGAAAATACAGAAAATGTGTTGTGGGGTTACTTTGTGGGGTTAATACTTATTATTAGCCACCTATGAGTGCATTTGTTTTAGAAAAAGTAGATTTGGGGCACCTCCAGGGTATTGCATCTAATTTTGTCATGCACAGACCAGTGCTTCACAGAGCCATGTTTGAAGCTGAGGAAGACTCTGGGTCTTGTCCCCGCCAGACATTTCTTCTCCTGCCTCAAAGGCTAGAGAGGGGCTCTTTGAAACAAAGGGATTCATCTCCCTCACCTCCAATAAGACACTTAAGTGCACCGTGCACAGTGTTACTTCCTTATCATCTGTCCTGCTAGTCTTATTTTTGTCACTTTCCCTGCTGAGATAAATTGGAAACAAGATAATATGTGTCATCATAGTGTCCTCTGTGTTTGTTTTGCCTTTACAAACTACCATATCTTGCTATCATGCTGGACAAATTGGATACTTTTTGCAACCTCATTAGAAGCTAGCCATTGTACAGCCCAAGGGGTGATGCAAATGGAAATGTAAGACGTGTATAACTTGAGTCTCATGGCCTAATGTATGCCATAATTATGGTATGGAGGTGTTTGATATCCCACACAATGTCATGCAAATAATGCAAATAACACAAAGAATGTTTGAATTCAGCATTACTGCCACATGTGGTGCAGCTGCATGCACACTCTGTATTTCACACAGTAAATGTGTGATGAAACTGAGGTTTTCTGATGATTGAAGGAGAATCAAAACCTTTAGAGAACCACTAAAGGTCGAAACAATTTACTGCCACTTTCGGTGAAAAACCTCTCTGTTGTCTATAGTGTGCAAAAAAAAATTATAGCGAAATCACCTCACTGTGTTCACCGTCTTTCTGCTTTTCCGTCTCTAGTACTGTAAATCCACAAAATTATTATGTTACCTATAGGCGTGAAAAAAAAACTTGTAAACTTGTCTCCAATGCAAAACATAATATTAAACTGCATACGTATGTCTGCATATTTATTCATAATGTGGACCCAAGGCAAAAAGAGTAGTGAAACAGTAAACAGTACAATATTCCCAATATTACATCATCCCCTGACCCTGATAAATCTGCTGTGTGAAGCTGTGAGCACTGTGTACTGATGAACTGAGTTAATTTGTATTCCCCCACAGGATACTGTGTTTTACAGCTAAGTAAACCATTAGCTCAAGCAGTAAAAACACACACCCTGGTTGTAAATACCAGTAATTCTCACCATGAAGCCATATATAAACCTGGGTTGTTGAAGCAACTAAGATGGCATGTGCCAAGCAAACCTGTGACTGGTGGAGACATTGAGATTGCAGAGTAACATGAGCCATGGATATCAAACTTTCCTAAATAAATCAGGTTGCATACACTGCATACATGTTTTCTTTAGAGCCAATGCTATTCAGGCAGAGGAGGGAAGATTGTAGATAATCTAACCCTTAAAACGTTTCATGATCATGGACGTTTTGTTAAGTAGCTTATAGCAAAACCGCTCTGCTGAGTTTGAGTCTGTTGTGTTGTGTTGTGTTGTGTTGGTGTGGTCCTATGACCTGATCCAAGATCAATTTACTTGTTACCAAGATCAATACACCTGTTATCAACATGGATCCTGATTCAGTCTCTCTAGTCTTGGAATGTAAAATGATGCATACATTGATGCAAACATACATTGTTATAATATCATCAGAAACTGAAATGGTGATGCAAGGCAGAGAGATGTGCAAAGGCAATCTCACAGTCCAAACTGAGCCAATGGACTAGCTGGAGCTGGAAATCTGGAGCATCATAAGCTCATCTGGAAGGATCTTTGGGAGATGGAGGAAAGCACACTGAGTTTCACCATCAGAGCCACTTACGATCTTCTCCCTACACCCATGAACCTAAACCAGGCACAACCAGGTCCTGCAACGACTGGCGATTACATTGAAAGGAAGAAGAGCTACCACCAAAGCCCTCTCTCCCCCTATCACCGCATTCTCAACATCACCGCCTTCGTAAGAGTAGGGCAACTTCCAGTGAAGCCAGCTGCAAGAGTGGAACCGACCCTGCTGGACACTGAGCTCAACTAAGAAGGAAGAAAAGAAGAAAAAGAAAGGGAGGGAATGCCTCTCAGCTCGCCCCAGGTAATGCTCTGACACTCTCAGTGGAAGATAAAGAAAAATGCATCAAGCAAGAGAGCTCTTCTAGACATCGACACATCCACTGCATACTGATGATTTCACTCCATTATTGTCAGTAATTTCTATAAGGGCACAATTGTAAAACAAAAAGAGCTGACATGACTGCGGTCTTGTCCAGATGCTGTTTTCACTGTGAACACAGCCAAGAAACAACCATCTTGGTGCCATCTTAATCTCTTTTAAGGTCAACAGAAAAAACGGTGCTAATGAAAAATTCTGTTTCTGAAAAAGGGATGGTTTCCTGTTTGCTGAGAAAATGGTCTAATTGATATGAATAGTTAATAAATCATGCATGAGGGAGGGAGTAACTTAAAAGCTCTAATAGCAATGTAGCTTGACAATAGAGACAGATGAAATGCAGAGATGCCTGATTTCTGGTGTGCAGCAAGACCATTAGAAAGGTAGAACAGTGAAAAGGAGCCTAGATTGTTTGGTTCAATCACAAAGTCAGAGGACAAGACAAGAAGAGGACTGAAATAGGATGAAGGGAATGTAATAAAATAAGAAAAGATGTGGCCGCCTCTCAGTCCTTACATGAATAAATAAGAGCTGTATGTGAGAAAAATACATAAATGGAACCAATATTGAACTACCTGCATATCTAAGAAGCCTCACATCAAGAGTATTCATCAAACGCTGCAGAAGAGTTGGTGAATAATTTTCTGGCAAATAAATTCCAATTCACATACATTTTTAACCATTTCCATTATAAAATAAATCAAAGCAGAGTGTGTGTGTGTGTGTGTGTGTGTGTTTTTCCCAAGTTGTGTGTATCTATTTTATAATAGGTGCAGAGATTTCATTCGGTAATACATATTGATATGCTGTCATGATCAAAGCTTTATCAGGCTGTTTAAACAAACTTTCTACCTCACTGTCCTCACAGTTACTCTTTTCTATCACATTTCTTCTCAGGGATGTGCAAACATGTAAACTAAGGGTTCAAGTCAGAACAGGACTCATTTTGCATTAAATTATTTACTCTCTCAGCCACCAAAACCCGATTAAATGCCCACTGAAACCAGATTTTTTCTGAATTGAATGAAGTCATTCTTAACCATGGCATAAAATGAGGGAATCACTATATGTCTCAAGGCTGATTTATAGACCTGAAGGTAATCGTCATTTTACTACTTTGTATGTACGTTTGGATAGCTAGTTTGCTACGCTAAATTGTTTGCTGAACCTTTCCCCAATTGTCCAATCAATATAGCAACCGTAACTAGGCACAACCAGACTGTCATGGTTTGGATTTCTCAATGTGCATGGCACTCTTGTGAGAGAAATGCTTGGTATCTACATTGTTAGAATGGTCATGTCTTTTTTTAATCACCGTTCCGGAACCAAAAATACAAAAGGTGTAACACATGGATTAATCAGTGTGTTTATCTAGCAAGCTGCAAACGTTAGCATGCCATGCTAGCTGGCTTCCTACCTAGTAGCCAATCGTTACTTCCACGGCCAGCGAGCTTGTCATTAGCTAACTACATTGCAGTATTTTGTGGGGTTATGTTAGAAAAGAAGTAGTCTATATTGAAGGAGTTCCATTTATGGGATAGTTACGGTGCCGCTGGAGGTTCCACCGGATGTCCTTCATTTTCGGCCAGATGTCCCTCACTTTCTTTGTGTTGGCATTCTAAACTCCGATCGATTCAGGAAACATCCTCCGAGCTAGAATGGACAATTAAATTATATTTATCTTATTTTTGAGTAAAAGTCTCATCACACACTTGACAGCCATTTTAATCCCAGAGCTCGCCTCCGTACGTGCACGTTCCACCAAAACTAGTTCCTTCCCGAAGCTATTTTTCGGAGGCACCATACCTGCGTCCAGGGCTTAGCGCCACCCAAGACGATTGTGATTGGTTTAAAGAAATGGCAATAAACCAGAGCACGTTTTTCTCCTATCCAGAAAAGTTGTGTGGACTAGCCAGACCTTCCTCTGCAGTGCTTTAGAGATAGGTCTGGCAATGCGAGACTAGAAAAGACTTGACTGGAACATCCACTGCGTTAGAGCCGGTCTTGGGTGCTACTTCGGAGGCTAACACTAGCAGCTCCCTGGTCTTTGTTGGATTTGGTAAAGTTTACACATGCTCAGGGCCTTTTGTCCTGAAAAAGTGAAACATACTGTTTGAAAATACAAACAGGAAAGCATAAATCAAACTTCTGGGTTGCTATGCTTTCAACCAAAACACAGAGCTGATGCCCAAACCCGCAGCCGCCCTTCCCAAACAGTGGGACCAGACCATCATTGGATTGACACATGAAGTACACAGAGAGCACAGAAGAGTCACAGCAGACCAATTAACCTTTCACTGATCACACTTATCATAAAGGGCCACTTAAGGCATTAGGAGAGCCAGCACAAGTGAGTGCATATCAAGGACTGTGTGTATAATTTGCAGTCGGGAAACATACAGAGTTGGATGTCATAACCTTTGTACTCTCTGCAGTCTCTTGTGTCATACCTCTGACCCATGGTCTTCGACGTGACTAAAGTCATTTTCACATACATTTTTACTATTCTTTTCTTTTCTTCAGGGAATCTATTATTTACATATTATTCTTTTTATTATATTTGACTTTCCTCAGATGTCAAGTATATATCTAGGAAGAAACACCAAAGGACACAAACTAACTTTAAATTTTCATTTTGGACTATTTCTGTAAAGGAGTGTGACAGATGTATGGACATGCAATCAAGTATAATGCAAAAGGAAAAAAGTAATGAGTTTAAGTGCATAAATCATTTATAGATTGAATTAATAGGGCTAAAATGTATTGCGTGCAAGTGCAAATATAACAGCAATTTCCTGTATCAATGTAAGAGTAACAAAGATCAAACGGCAACTACATCAACTGTTTAGTAGTCTGACTCATTAGATCCATCATCCATCTGCTTTACCTTTAGCCAAATGAAATGTGAGTGTTAATCATATTGGTTCCATTGTTCTTCTCTGTAAGCCACTGTTTGTAGCAATGAGTCTGTTACAGGTAATTATGTAGGAATGAAAGGCTCGATGGCTTCCTGGATGAAGATTGGCATCTTGATGGATGCAGGGGTGGACGGGGGTAGGGTGTTTTGGCTGCATTATGTATGGTGAGGCATAACAGTCACGACAAAGATGGAGAGGGGAGCGCATGCACACACGTTTGCACATATTTTCTTCCTCCTTTCTTCATTCTTGGCTGGCAGTAAGTCCTTCTGCCTGGTCTAATAGAGAAGTATAATGCTATAAGGGGCAGCGTATAGTGCTAACTGCCAGGATAATTCATTTGTTTGCACTAGCAGGGCAAATAGGTGTTTTTATGGCTGCCCCAGGTCATGCACCTTTGCTTGACGCAGCGAATCACTCTACTGTATGAAAGTCTGCATTACAAGAAAAAGGCCAAAATAAGAATAATTTCAGCCTGTTATCGTTGCATGATTTTATAAGTAGGACTGATTTATTGACTAGTTCCACTGCATGTCAAATGGTTTTATGTAATTTAATTCATTGAAAGTTTGTATTTTAAGTATTTTCACCATTAAAGTACAAAACCAGCTTAACCAGTTTTAAGAGTTTTATCATCTTAGTTTGTTTTTTGCTCACATGATACATACTACTATGTTGTGTTCATTTAAATACTAAAATTAAGTATTATTCCAGTTTAGGAGTATTTTTTTGTCTTATCTTTTGTCAAAAACGATCCCCCAACCCCCTTGACAGGTTAACCCGGCGATGATATTTCAGAAAACCAGGGCTTTTAACTGTACTCTCCGTATCTGAGATTCTGTGTATAAAGGAGAGGCCTGATCTGTACTCATTAAAAAGGCATATCATGTAAGGGTGTGTCACCTGTAAAAGAGTGTGGAATGTAAATGCTAACTCTTGATCCTTACCCTTAATGCAGAAACAATGACAACTTGTGGTTTGTGGCATGAATAATGATTATCATGCTATTTCGCCAGCTCACTCCATATGTGTGTGTGTGTGTGTGTGTGTGTGTGTTTGTGTATTTAAGTGTGTCCTGAATCAAAGATACTCCTGTAACCACTCAGTACGCAAATAACGGATTCACTTTGTGCAGCTGTCCCCAAGGTACCAAAGAAACAACACAAAAATAGCTTCTTCTATCCACTTCTGTCCAGCAGTCTTGGATGTATTGTGTGTTCAGGGTGGGGGGGGGCTGTTGTATTTGTTACAAAGAAAACAAAACAGCAATTTGCATATAAAAATAGTCATTTGCATTAGGTAATATGTTTGGTCTTTGCCAAAATGAGATTGATATTTTCTAATGGATTTCCAGGTACATACATTCATTGAAAGGTTTCATTATAGTTGCAGCTTGAAGCGGTCTTGTTTTTAAAGGAGAGGCTCTGCTGCTGCCTTCACTGCAGCAGAATCAACTTTTCTGATAACTACTAAATGGAACATTGACCACATGATGTGTTTCCAGGTTAACTTGCTACTGTAGAATGACTTCCTCTCGTCTCACACTGGTCTCAACTCAGATGTACACTGTCAGCTTTCAGATGGCGCTTGCCACCCGCTGAAATTCTTATCTTTTGATTTTTTTTCTCTACTCTTGACCCGGTGTGATTTGTCATTTACACTTTGAGCTTCCTCTTTTTCTCAAGTGAGTTTCTTTATAGGACTTTCTGTTTGAACCTTTGTTAAGTCCTCAACATTAAGACTAACTTATATTCATTGTACTTTTTTCTCTCTTGGCAATTTATTCAACAAATTATCCCTGGACATCATCATTCCTCCTAAAAGCATTATGATCTTGTTAACGACACTTGTTTTCCACAGGTTTTCCTCATGATGCATCACTGATTATTCTATCGTTGATCAATAATGTAATGCATACAGACATTTGAAGTACATAAACCATTCTTAGAGTCACATGCAAGAGAAAAATTGAGATGCACATTGTGCAAATTTAACGTTTTCAAATCAATAAAATGCAAATAATGTAAAATATTTGGTGCCGTTGTGTGTATGTAGTTGGTATTCTTCTGCTACTGTGTGTGTAGTAATCTAGATCATTAGCACCTCCACTGAAGTGGTGGTAGAATCAATCACGAAATGAGCTACCTAGACCGCGCACCAGGCTACTGAACGAGACCGAATGTAACCGTGCAACCGGCCGCTCGAGTCTAATGTAAACAAGCGGTGTCTTGGTTCTCGGCAGGTTTGAGTTATTAATCAAGCCTTGTTTCTGGTGAATCTTAGATGATTGTGTTCATGGCAATTCACACATTATCGATGGGGAAGTACATCACATACAAATACACGCCATGTTATCTTGGTAGTTATGTTAAGTTAAATGTTAGAGAAGTGAATGTTGCTACATGGTAGGTAGACTGTCACGAGGAGACAGCGCACCAGGCTACATAACGTGACCGTAAGGACCGTAACCGAGGGTACTGCATGAGTCTAGGTTCTCGGCAAGTTTGAGTTATCAACCGATCCCAGAAGCCTTTATTTCTCGTGCAGCTTAGATGATTGTGTAGAAAGAAATTCATAGGCTACATTATCAATATATATATATATATATATATATATATATATATATATATATATATATATATATATATATATATATAGCTATATCACATACAAATACACGTCATGTTATCTTAGTAGTTATGTTAAGTTAAATGTTTGTTACACGGTAGGTAGGCTGTCACCAGGAGACCGCGCATGTAATCAAACGGGTGTCTAGGTTCTCGGCAAGTTTTAGTTATCAACCGATCCCAGAAGCCTTTGTCTCGTGCATTTTAGAATTGTCTTCATAGAAATTCATAGGCTACATTACCAAGGGGAAAGTATTATATCACATACAAATACACGTAATGTTATCTTGGTAGTTATGTTAAGTTAAATGTTAGAAGTGAATGTTGCTACATGGTAGTTAGACTGTCACGAGGAGACCACGCACCAGGCTACCGAATGTAACCGTGACCAGTGCGTGAGTCTAGTGTTGGTCAGTATGAGTGTGTACATAGTATGTCGAGACTGAACGTAACCGCAACCGCTCGAGTCTAATGTAATCAAGCGGTGTCTTGGTTCCTGGCGGGGGAAGTAAACACGCGCCCCCCACCGCCACCACTGCTGCCGAGGGCACGCAAACCGGTGACCAAATCTGTTAACTCAGTAGGCCAACCGGCGACCGTCCGGTTGAACCGACTCACGTAAAAGAGTCGGTTGTCCCATCACTACATGACATACTTGAATTAACCTCTGCTTTCTCATCTTACACATCACACTTCACTATTATGGTGGCCATTTCAGTAGATTTACTCACTAACATTGTTGTGGAAACACAATAATACGGTGGCCGACAGGGGCAAACGCCCTGCAACTTAAGAAAACACACACAAATAGACAAAACACAAGCAAATTAAGAAGACAACTTCATTAATTTGACAACACGTGCAGCATTCAGCAAACGCGCTGCAAATACACACAACACAACCAAATACATAAACGCACTGCAAATACACACAACACAACCAAATAGATAAACGCGCTGCAAATATGAAACGATGCAAAAAGAAAAGCACACAAACCCAGAAAACAAATGCAACAAAAAAACGCCAGACCTCTAGAGGGAGCAGCTAGTGGAACAGCTTGATTTTCGACCCCACGGGGAGAGAGCGCTCTGCCTTTTTATCAGAGTCGGGTATGGCTGCAGCCTGGAGAACTCCATAGACTGTATATTAAATTCATATTATTATTATTATTAATAACATAATATATTAGTAATATACAGTCTATGCTCCCGTCCCCGAGCTTCGGCTTTTCAAAATAAAAGCTTGCGTCTGGTCCGCTATGTGTTTGTACTTTGGTGTGTTGGATGTTTGTGAACTAAACAGTACGGCAATCATGCTAATGAATACAATAACTTTTTTGCAGATGTCTTTGTTACAATACGTTGGAGTTAGCAAAGCAGTTTTGTGTTTATATGTGCAATCGGGATTTATTCAGATTGATAAATCCCACGGTAAATTGGCTGGTTTACTGAACAGGGAGGGACTATAAATCCTGTCTGTTTTTTGTATTTCAAGAGCGAATCGCTCCACAATATGAATACAGATTGATCACTTATTTTGTTGGTAACCGTTATTGTATAATCACAATATTACACTTGAGGAGGCCTATACTTCAGTAATGCGCCTTTCGGACCTCGAAATTAAACCCTCTCATGTAATATGGCTTAAACAAACGTCAACGTTAAACACTGATGCAGTTTTAAATGTTTTATTACCACGAGTTTACAGACGTCTCTGCTGATTGTGTAATCTGGATGCTGCGTTTTTTTGTTGCATTTGTTTTCTGGGTTTGTGTGCTTTTCTTTTTGCATCGTTTCATATTTGCAGCGCGTTTATGTATTTGGTTGTGTTGTGTGTATTTGCAGTGCGTTTATGTATTTGGTTGTGTTGTGTGTATTTGCAGTGCGTTTGCTGAATGCTGCACATGTGTTGTCTTAATGAAGTTGTCTTCTTAATTTGCTTGTGTTTTGTCTATTTGTGTGTGTTTTCTTAAGTTGCAGGGCGTTTGCCCCTGTCGGCCACCGTACAATAAGCATGGAAACTAAATGCACACTTCCTGCATTACTGTATTACTTAAAATACTAAGTTACTCCTCTAGTAAACTAGTATTCACATGAAATAAAACAATAAAACATTGAGACCATTCAACAAAGCACACTGGGTAATAACAAATTCAACACATGAACTGGTTGCTATGGACTCGTCACTAGGCTTCCTCAGTCATTGTATATTTTAGCACATAGGTAAAGCTGCTGAAGCTGAACATTATCCAAAACTCCATTTCTCAGACGTGCGTCAATTTGGGAGCTTGCATGCTACCACTCCTTCCTTCTGAAATGCCTTGAAAAGGCTGTCGTTTACACAATTTCCAATCACCGGGACCTGTGGGCCTGGGTCCAGGCATTGACTGACAAAGCGCTGCAACAATCACAACAATCATGGATTGCTGTTTGCTGTGGCCAACAACTCGAAACTTTTTACATTGCTCATCTGCTATTTCATTACTAAATTCACTTCTGAGACTTTTTTTTAATGCGAGAAATCAATATGTAGAGCTAAAATATGGGCAGTTTTACAAAAATGTATGGCTAATTGCAAATTTGGTCCAACTGTGTCGGAGTTCAAAAGCTCCACAGTCTGACGTGGCAGCTGGCGGGTGCCTGCCGGGGTTGCTGGCATGCCGGTCGGCCTGTCCACCTTCACAGACCCGCTGTGAGCTGGCTGGAGCTCTCTCAGGAGACTCGCGTACAAGAGGCGTTTATTTCCCCAATTGTTTGTTTAAATAACTCAACACACATATCCATTATAAGATTAACTGGAACCTGTGGTTTTTCGAAGTTATAATGGTCCACAAGCGATTGCGGGTTTAACGTAAAGCTCGCTGACCGGGCTGTCACTCACACACACCGGCCACAGAGCAGGCAGAGGAGAGGGAGAGCACGGGTCCGTCTCCCTTTGACAGTCTTGTTAATAAATTATAACATGTATATTAGATCTGTCAGTCTTCCTCTATCATAGGCGCCGATTTATGTTTTCCTCTGTGGGTGCTCACGGGCGCACGCCCTTTTAAAAAAAAAGTAGTCAAAAAATGTTTACATTTCAGAACCTTAGGAAATGGACAGCTGCCGACACGAACACACACGCCTATTAACTCGATAATAAACCTGGAAAGTAGGCTATCTTTCAACTCAGGACAGCACCACTTCTCACAAATACAGATAGGATTGAAGATGAGAAGTTTAACTGACACGTAACCGCAATTAGCGCTCACATGCTCCACTTAGCAACAACTGCAATGTTTAATTTTAAATGAATGTAGACTACTGGCAGTCTGGCACACGTGGATGCTCAGTATTTTCCGTGGGTGCTCGAGCTCGAGGCAATGTGAAACCTTTGACCCTTACTGGGTCTTCATCTGCTAGCTAATGCTACGCTATGTTGACCAGCTAGTCACTAACTTTTTCTGTGTGACCTTTGGTGCTGGGAAGGTGGAGTATTTTCATCAGAGCTTTTTTGACGAGAAAAGCTTAAAAAATAACCACAACAATGAGCTGTAAGATGCTAAAAGACTTTGTAGAGGTGGAGGAGCTTGCCTTGGTTGTTTCTTGGATTATGTTTGAGCGTCACTGGAGGAAGCTAGCTGGAAGCAACATGTTGCTGGAAAATCAACAACATCCCAAAAGGAATCCAAAGAAAAATCTTCGCTATTTAGCATCTGCGCTGTGGCTTTTTCCCTTGTAGACATAAATATACTCCCAGGTGACAGTTTTCACTTGGCTAAAGCTAATGCAGTCTTATACAATAGACGAGCATTTTGAAAGGTTTATGGCAACGAGGGTAGTCTAAATAAACACCTCACTGTATAATGCAATACAGTTTAACAACACCACAAACAACATCCTCTAAAATGATCATACAGTTGAATCACCCTCTCCAAAACAGTTTCAACAAAAAACTGAATGTTGTAATCTTCATGAAGGTAGGATTTATTGCAAGACTGTTTTATTAGACTGCATTAGTTTTAGCTAAGTGCACCTACAGTAATAAACTGGCAACTGGAGTATTTTCTAAGCAAAATGAAATCATGTTTTTTCACAAAAAGTTTCTTGATTAATAAATGATCAAGTAAAAACTTTTACCTGACAGTAGCGGTAGATTAGGAACCATGTGCTGATTAACATAATGTATCACATACATGGACCGAGGCAGCTGGATGTCTTTACATTTGAATGGGCTTTTCATTACTTTAGGAACCTTTTGACTTTGGGCAGATAAAACAAAGACAGCTGGAACTTATGCCATATGTTGGTTGTTATGGCCTTTCATGGCAACACATCAAATGAATTTAATTACACTTGTTAACCTTTTATTGCTTTTACCATCCAAACATTGCACACCTTGAACTTAGTTAAAAACTGGATTCTGCATTGACTAAAACCCTTTACTGGCCTTTTTTTTTTAAAGATAATTTTTTGGGGCATTTTTAGGCCTTTATTTCCACAGGACAGCTGAAGACATGAAAGGGAGAGAGAGGGGGAATGACATGCAGCAAAGGGCCACAGGTTGGAGTTGAACCCACAGCTGCTGCATTGAGGAGGAAATCTCTATGTGTGCATGCTTTACCAACTGAGCTAACCAGGCCTCCACTACTGACCAATTTACTATTTACACTTGACTACTAATATGCGTGAAGTCCTTTTCTCACCTTTGTTGTTTCTTTCTATTCTGATCTATCTTTTCCTTGAATTCACCTACACGTCTGTCCTCCTCATCCAGGTGTCCGATAATTCATCTGACTCCCCAGAGCCGGGGCCAGTCACCTGCATGGAGCCCTTCCTGGTGCGGAGGCTGTCTTGCCGGACAGTCCAGTTGCCCCCTTTGGCCTTTAGACTGGCAGAGCAGTACTACTGTGATCGCAAGTCAGAGTCAGACACAGTCACAGTTCCACCACGGCCCACAACACTGTCACTACGCACCCCACCACTCATCGCCATCACTTCCGCTGACACCAGCAGGTAGGACTGTGTGTGTTCTTTTTAACTAGAAAATGTCTTTCAATAGAATGGGTGATTCGAGTGGGGGGGGAGGGTGAGTGAAGTGGTTCAGTACAGCAGCTGTCTGAAGTGACTGAGGACACATCACTCGCTCAGTACCGTACAGATTGAAATGCATTTGATGGCTGTGTGATGTTTTCTCATCAGCTACAGATTGTGTGTAGTTTACATGCTTGCAATCCAAAGAATCCCACACATTTTGAGTGTGTTTTTGGTCAATATCAATGTCAGTATGGTATGAAAATCTACTTAAAGAGACTTAAAACTCACTTGCGATATGCAATCCATCACAGTAAACATTTCATAAACTTTATGTTGCAAATAGACTATTTGAAAATTCTTCTTGGAGGTGTTCAAACCTGCTCCAATAGCAATTACCTTTTACCACGCAACTTTCAAACCTTTGCAAATTCAGCTTCATACTGTAGTGAAATTAACAGTTGGCTGCCTGAAAGGTGGGAAATCAATTCAGTGTTATCTGGAAAATGGTTGGCAGTAATTCTTTTTTTTTTTTAACCTTTATTTATTCAGGTAAGGTTCACTGAAAGGCAAACTCTCTTTTGCAGGATCGCCCTGATCACATTCACACAGTTACACATTCATACCTAGAAGCTGCCCAGTACAACCACAGTCTGATATGCTGGCCACTGAGCAGCTCAACTGGAGCGGTTGGGGTTAAGGGCCTTGCTCAAGGGCACCTCAGTGGTGGTAATGAAGGAGGGACAAGCGCTGCTCTTTCACTTTCCCCACACAGATTGTATTCTGTCGGTCTGGGGATTGAACCAACGACCTCCCAGGTCACAAGCTTGCTAACCTTTAGGCCACCACTACACCAAATAATAATAGTAATGCATAGTATGCTTGATGTGTCGTGGACTAACACCATGCAAACAACTGGTATGTAAATTATCGCTGACTGGCTTCTTGCTTTCATGTGTGACTCATCAAATAACTAGGCCAAATAGATGTTTTGTTTGTCACCACGGTCACTTACTAATCTTAAAACGGGGAAAGTAATGCACTGGATCCTAGAGTGCCGGTGCCATTCAACCGGGTGACTATTTTTCTATGTGCCACATTCTGCTTTATGATGAATCATGCACAACTTGAAGGAGCTGATGGGATAACATTTTACTGGAATTGTACCTCGTACGATTTTGTGTGAAATAAAAAGATTGATAATTTACCGTTTGAAAGATGATAAACAAAATAAAAACAACCTCTCAGAGGAGTGCAGAAAAAGCATTTAACACTGTGGTTTTGATTAATTTACAGTGTTATACAACCCAGTAGTCTTATACATGTCATTTATTTATATAGTTCTAACTGTAATTATCCAAGCTTTTGTGTTACATTTTCTGTAACATATCATACAGGCTTTTAGAGGTCATGACAGCTATTTATTTTTATGAAATAGAGTGTAAACAGCTGTATGAGAAATGCTCAGTATTAGTTTTAGTGTGTACTCACAGTCTATCATGCTTGGAAAACAGGACCCTACTGTACAACAATGAGAAGAGAGTCAAACCCTATCCGGAGAATGTGTTGTATCAGAGCGGTTTTAGATGAAATGAAGTTTGGCAGAGACAGACACCAAGTCTCTAACCAGCTTCATCCTCTGAGGGGAGACAGAAACAAACAGCAAACAGCATTCTGTATCAAAGACAGTGGTCCAATGGAGAAGTCCTAATTTCACTCAACGAATGGTCCAGAAATATACCCAGACAGGTGGAAATAGCATATAAATTCAGTCCCCATTGCCCTGGGTTAGTATTGTACATGGAAACGGGATGACAGTTCTCGTCAATCAAAGAGAAAGTGGTGTTCCTCTGACATGTCTTTGATTGTGATGGCATGGTTCAGAACACTCTGTATATCCCTTACCAGCATCATGCTATGTCCATAACACAGTGTAATGGCTCGCCATGTGCCAGATGAGACAGAAAATGCATCCACTTTTCCCTACATGTTGCTGTCTTGCCCTTTTCTCTCTCTTCACCAAGGATGATGAGACCTACATTAAATAAATAATAGAGTAATGAGCGAGTTACAGCTCATTAATAAGGGCTACGCTTGTTAAAAAGGCTTTAATTAGATAATATGTTACAAGGAGAGACTTTAAACAAGGAGAAAGTGTTATTGACTTGTAGACTTCTTTTGAGGGAAACAAGAAAAGCTGGTGTCAATAAGCTCTAAATTACATTTTCAGGCAGGCAGAGCAATTTTCATGGCAACTCAGATGCACTACAGTGCTGAAATAGTTTTCTCTGCTTTAAGGTTAGTGCTTAAATTTCAAGAATGTGTTGATTCCAGGAAATAGAATATATTTTGTCTGTAGCTAGGTGCGTCACACATTTACATTGCTCACAACACAGAAACTGTCAACCATAATGAAGAAACATAGTCAATACCGAAAAATGTACTACAGTCATGATAATGCCAAAATGTGTCAGGCATCAGATTTAAAGGCAGCCTTTTCTTTTTGAATAATTGTCAGAAAACCTTTATGTGAACTTCAGAAAAGGGCAAACTATTCCCAAGTGTGACCATTTTTTTAAAATGATGTTACACTGGCTGGATAAGGATTGGGTTATATGAAAGGGGGTTGTGTGATTATTTGAAAGACAAAGGCAGGACAGGCCTGTCACTGTCGGTTGTATCAACCATTTTTAATTATGTCATTGCCTTTTCTTGTTTTATCTTTTTCTTGTAGGATTTCAAAAACTAGTTATTTTTGTCATTTTACTTTTCAAAACTATTGCCTGCAGCACCCAAAAAAAGACACAACTTGATGTGAAATCAAAATGTGTAAAAAGCCCACCGATTAAACCATCAGTCATGTCCCATCGTGTTAACACCACATCAAGCAAGACTGACTGCTTTCATAACAGGACATACTAAGTTTAAGAAAAAAATATAGACTGTAGAGAGAAAAATGGTCGATGGGGAGAATCTAACAAAGGCCATACATCTTAACCTTGCTTCGAGCTAGAATCATCTATAATTCAGCACAGCTGTGAAGAAGAAATATACAGTTGTAAACCATTAAGGATGAAAGACGTGCCTCACAAAATTCTCCAACTGCAACTTTTGAGATAATTTAGTGACATTAACTTTGTATGTGGCTTAATAAGACTATCTGCAGTATTAATGCATGGGGCAAGAAGTTGCACAAAGTAGTGCACCACTGCGTGTTTCCATTAGATGCTCTCATAGTCATGCTCTCTCTTTTGTTTAATCTATAGAAAGAACAGAGATTTGACATAATTTATAGCCCTCAATGCCTTAAAATACATGCCTTAAAATACGTGCCTTAAATACATAAACATACATTGATTGTGCTGGTGGATACACGTCCTAAGAGAGCCTGTTAAGATATAAATTTGTACTGACAAACGCTGTACCAGTACCAATAATAGTATTACATATTGGCTCAATACTGGATCAAAACCAGCTACATTGATTAACACTAAAATTTCATCCCAAGAGTTTGGCAACACTGTACCTACTGTCATGCTAATAAAGCCACCTTGAATTGAATTGAGTCATATACATTATGTTTTTCTACTTTCTTTTTAATTTTCTTTTAAATTTCATTTTCTTTTTAAGATCCCACTTTTTCTCCCCTAAATTCAGATATTCTATTTCATCATTACTGACCGCAAACCGTAGTTACATTCGCTACTTTCATTATATTCTGTAAGGGTTATAAAATTGTGTCGTGACCTAAGAAACTACGTACTGTGAGTTAGTCAGGTTTGGCTGATAAGCTTCTCTTTTAAACAAGCATTGGCGCAGATACCGCACTAATAGTTATCTCAGTCATTATCCTACAGTATTACATTTACATATTACATTTTGTAAGGGTTAGGGAGGACTGCTGTCTATTGTGAACTGCCTTACAATCTAAAACTTATTGAAGATAATGTATATCAAAACATATTAGTTATACTGTTTTCGTCATGCTGACTGAAATGGCCGTATTGACTACTGACAGATTCACATGTCAACATGTTTACAAATGAAATCCAATATCCATATTTGCAACCTGTGCAAATGTAAAAGGTTCTGCATCCGGTACATTGTTTGGTGATGACTTCCATTGCATGATGGGATACAAACGTTCCCATGACCTTGTTTAGGAACAAAGAAATGGAAAATAAATGAAATGAATATACACATTAGGTTTCAGGTCAGTTGTCAGTATGTGCAGTATTCAGTTTTGCTGTTGTATCAGTGCATTCCTGCAGGGAGTATGGTTAACTTCAGAAGTAAAGGTGGACCAACACAAGTAAAGGTAGGCACTCACCTATTCTATCTGCTCTGTGTGCTGTCCTGCCACCATTTCAGTTACCTGCCACTTCTGTTTTAGGTCACCTTGTTTCTGAGAGAAAAAACATGTATTCTGTTA
The DNA here is from genome assembly GCF_031162955.1 of Sander vitreus. Taxonomy (NCBI): domain Eukaryota; kingdom Metazoa; phylum Chordata; class Actinopteri; order Perciformes; family Percidae; genus Sander; species Sander vitreus. The sequence continues at coordinate 20,720,067 of NC_135859.1, read as the reverse complement.
AAACAGGAGAGATTGCAATCCCCACACTGTTTGCTCACAGAGTAATGGGCTTGAGCTGCTACGGAAGTTTAAGAAAGTCCCCTTTCCCCATGATGACAAACAGAACAGAGGAGGAAAGCTTTAACAAGGTGGCTGGATGTTTACACTCCTCTGTGCCCTGTGGACAACACAGGCACATACATACATCCTGTAATGGCCCTCCTGTAATGCAGTGTTAAATGCCTGCTGTTTTATATATTTTCCGTATTTTAATTCTATTCTTTTAGCTATGGCCACCTTTTCTACACTACAAAAACTGCATTTTTGTGATAAGCCTAAATATAATTTGGACTATTGGATATTGAAACTGGTTCAGTGTTGTTATATGATTTGGTCACCTGGCTCTCTGTCCACACCCATGGCCTGCTTTTCACTCACAGAGGATTTCAGGGGAGGTGCTTCGGGAGGGTCCCTTATGTTTGATTTATCATCCTGCTCACTATATTCCGTCGCCGCTTGTTCCTTCCAGGGGACTTGATAAAGGAAGAACAGTGTCATCACGTCTGGCTGGATTTACGCACACCGTGGATCAAGATAACCACAACTACTGAAGTTTGCATATTATGGAAAGACCATCCGCCCGTGTGGACTGCTCGCACACCTTGCTTAAATGGGCGTGTACGGAGAAAGCGGGGAGCACTTGGAAACCAGACTCATTTGAGTCGATTTCCTCCTCGCAGCCTCGCTCTGGGACACTTCCCCCTTTCCAAACCGCATAGAGGTCTACCTCGTGATGCGTAAATGGATTCATTTTTCGCTCTGTCCAGTGTGTTTCTGCAGGGCAGTGACAATAAAGTTGATGGAGTTAAACTCATTACTTGAGCTCCAAAAAACAACGTGGACGTGAAGCAGCTGGAGTAACTAAAAAGTTGTCTCGATTACTTATATTTCTAATTTTGTCTTCGGATTTATTTATTTTCTAAAAACACCTTTAAAGTCGGAGTGTTTCAGTCCCCCCCTCTCCCTTCCATCACCTTCCTCCAGGTCATTCCATTTGAATGCTCCTAAAGTGTTTATTTCTTTTACAAAGTATTTAAAAACCAACCAGGCGAGAATGGACCCTGCCTGCGGCAAAGTCGAGACTGCGTCTGCCGGCGGCGGAACCGGCGTGAGTGCGAAGGCGCCCAAACATCTGTGGAGGCAGCAGAACCAGCCAGCGCTCTCTCCGCTCCGCCACGCGCTGGTAGTGCGCAAGAACGACCGCGTGAGACAAAGAGGCTTTTCGGACACCGAGAGATACCTCAACCCGAGGAACATGGACCGGACTTACGCAGTGGACACGGGGCACCGACCCGGGCTGAAGAAATCCAGGATGTCGTGGCCGTCGTCGTTTCAAGGTCTTCGACGGTAAGGGCAAAAGGGAAACTGTATTTCTTCATCTTGTGTCTCTTTTTCCCCTCGATGAAGATGGGCGTTGTGTGCATGCCTGACGCGCGAGAGCAGAGAAGTCTTTCGGCTCGTATATAGTCCTAACTTTGAGGAGATTATTCATTTTTGGCTTCGCCTATGCTCGACCTCTGTTTTTCATCACTTTTTGTTTCGCACCGTCGAAAGCATTTACTGTGTACACTAACTGTAATGGTAAAGAAAGGACGGATAAAGTAGGCTATATGCTTGGTAAGTCGATAGCGAAAAGGTAAAAAAAGAATAAAATAGTCGCAAAATTATCCTCATAAAAACATTGCCGTTTGTTTGTTTTTCACTCATAGACACACGCTATCCCAAAACCTAAATCTGTTTTAATATGTTTTATAATAACGGAGCTTACTGGCGCTTATTTTTGTCAGAAATATGTGTCAGCCGAGAATGACAGGTTCGTTTCTCGAAAAAGTCAAAAATAAATTAGTGAGTGTTAGCTTAATAGTTAGGCTTTTATGTTTATGCTCATATCTTTTAGTTTCTATCTGGTACACTAGGCAGGCAGAGATGTAGGCGTTGACCAAAGGTAGGTCACTGGGAATATTCATATGTACATGGCCCTAAACACAACACACGCTGTCAGCCCCTTTGTACCTTTTTTAAAATAGTGTTAAGTGATCTTTAGGGATTAATACCACTGGCTTTAGGATCCGTAGTGTTCATGTTTGTAAGTCAAATTACTCAAAGAGATACAGTAGGAGGGCTTTACATCATCACTATTACATGATGACCACATTCTCTGAATTGACACTCACAATAATCTGACTCACTACACATGGATAATCTTCAGGCATGTATGACAAGTGCTGGGTCTTCAGGTATTGCTTGCACATTATTTAACCAAGGCAGCTACTGAGCAGCTACTGTAAAATGACAGCAGTAATGTTTGCAGTAAAGACAGTTTTAGTGAAGCCTGCCTGCATACAGACAGACAGACAGACACAAAAGCACCTCTGCACTCTGACAGCCCGGGTGTGTGGGGAAATGTTTCTGCTCTAACTACTTACTTGTTCTGGGAAGGAGGGAGAAAAAAAAAAAGAAATTAAATTTGAGAAGGTCACCTCAGCTCCCAGGCTTAAGTGACTGTTGGCGATGTAAGTTTCTTTCAAACAGTTCGCTGTTTCCTTTCTTTCTCTTGGTATAGATTTGAGTAATACTTGCGTGCATGTCCAGTCAACTATAGAAAGCACACAGGCTTGCCTGGCCGATAGACAGAATGGTCCCTGTCACAGTGGCAGAGCATTCACATGGGGGGAGGGAGGGAGGTAGGCAGCGTGTAGAGCACAGATGGAAGTGACATTGCAAAGTGGTGTGCTGGACCAAAACACCCATTTTGATGTTAAAATGTTCAATTGAACTTGCATTTTATCCTAACAAAGTGAAATGTAACAGGAGATATTCATGTAATTTAACTGTATCAAAGATCATTCAAGCACTTTTCATATTTGCTTCAGGAGGGTAATTACACGGAGATTAACCCAAACAAATCAAATTTTGCATAGGAGGCTAATTACGTAAGAGGCACATTGTACTCCACATATTTAGGAACACTCACAGCAGGCTAAATCAAATTTGCCCCCTTGTACACCACAGCCCAGCACACCATTATTTGTAGCTGGTCAATAAGGTAATTTGAGTGTTTTTGAGTCTTATGTGCAACCATTGGTTTGCATGTTTCTGTAATTCTTATTTCAATGTCTTCTGGGACTCCCAAGGGCCTTCATCTGGTGGGGATTTCATTAAATGAACACACCTTAGGGGTAGGAATCATAATATACAATCCTATCATGACACACTGTCCACAATAACAATGCAGGTGAACATATTGCAAGACAATCAGAACTGCAGCTGTTGTGTGAAAGCAGAACAGAATATGTTTATATAAAGGTGATGCATGTGTTTACATTTGAGCCATGCATTTGATTAACTTTTCCAATCAACAAGGCAGCAGCAGGTTACATATCTTCCAGGGCTCCAGACTGCAACCAAGTGCGAGTATTTATTACAACTACTCGCACATGTGCGACCTGCAAATGTGACAACATTTTTAAAAATGTATTTCTTGTTGAAAAGTCTGCCAGAGTTGGCCAATGTGTGTAAGAGGGAAAGGGTCAGAACGGCGTAGATTAATCTAATTGGCATCAGTGTTTCATGTTCGTTTAAAATAACGGCAAATATCTATTCCAATGTTTTCCCTATTCACTCTCAGCAGTGCACCGCCGTGAGTCCATGCACAAGGCAAGTGTCTGTGGTTAGTTCCTATGCAGGACAGTTGCGTATTATCTGGTAAAGTCAGTTGAACAGGTGAAGATCACGTTGTCGGTAGCCTACCAGTTACAAACAGGCTCGGTAGTGAGCGACACAGTAACCTGCTGCAGATCTGGTGTTTTAAGCTGAGTTTCACAAAGAATATTCAGTTAAAATGGATTAGTAAAACTGTTTTGCCCTCATTGTTCTCCGTGAAATCAGCTGTAGTGAATGTAGCCCCGGTGTGTTTTATGTGAACTGACTACGTCGGACTCTCTTTATATTCAGTCTATGGTCAGAAAATCGGTCACGTGGCCTTGTGTGCGCTGAATAATTTGGCATGCAGTTAACACACCAGTCATAATTTTGTTTTAATGAAAACTCAACTCCTGGCAATTGCTCCTGGTGTTCTTCACCACTGTTTTGTTGAACTGCTTGAGTGATCTCAAAATTTGGTTGGATCAGAATTTTCTCTGTCTCAATGATAATAAGACTGAAATTGTTGCGTTTGGTCGTGCTGTACATTTTAGTGCCTGTGTAGATGCTCTTGGTACTTTAGGTTCCCATATTCGTCCTTTTACCAAGAATCTGGGTGTGATTTTTGACAGTGCTTTTAAATTTGACAAAGGGATTAGTTCTGTTGTTAAAACCAGCTTCTTCCAGCTGAGACTCTTGGCTAAGGTCAAGCGCTACCTGCTATGCAATGACTTCGAAAGAGTCATAAGGGGCTTTCCGACCGGAGGGGTTTTTGCAGTTCTTAGAACTAAATGTTCCTAGAACACTTTTTTTTGTCGTGTTTCGACAGGAAAAATTTGGGGATTTTTAAGTTCCTCTGGCCTCAGTAGCATACTTTTTTAGCTCCTACTTCAGAGCAGGGTCTTTTCCTTTTTCCCTTTTCCTAGGTGTACTTGATTGGTCGAACTTATAAGTCACGCCCACTGCCAACCTCGGAACTTGCAGACAGAGCAACAACGGGACATTTTTAACAATTTTCATCTTATTCATCATTAAATTCACTTCTGACAACGTTTTAGGCGAGAAATTAACTGTTATTAACAGTTATAACTGTTAACTGAATATAGGCAGTCTTGCGAAAATTGATGCCGAATTGACGATTCATTGGAGAACCTCCATGAAGTGAGGCGACAGCCAGCAAGCGCCTGCCCCGGCCTCTAGCTCGTCGCTCGGCCAGTCTTGCTCAGACACCTTTTATTTCGCCGTTGACGGTTTGTTTGTTTAAATATCACAACACATGTTCATCATAAGATTAACGGGAACCTGTGGTTAACTATCTTTTCGGAGTTAAACTCCACAAGCGTGTCCTGCGGCTCGCCGGCCGTCACACACACACACACACACACACACACACACACACACACACACACACACACGTCCACAGGGCAGCAGGCAGAGGCGGGGTCTGTTCTGAGTATAATAAAGCCTTGTCTGTGTTGTGCAAAACATTACGTGAATTACTACGAGAATGGAAGGAATGCTGCTTTGTTGTTGTTGTTGTTGTATGTGGCGCTAAGGTCTAGTGACGATGCTATAAAGACCGTTGCCGTGCTTGCGTCACTCCCTTACCCCTCCTACCAGTCCCTTTGGCCACTTGGCCAGTGGGAATGCAAACGGAAAAAAAGATTTTGGGGGAGAGTAGTTCTTAGAACTGCTTAGAAGTGTACTTTTGGAAGTACTATCGGTAAGCACCTATTCATGCATTTATTACGTCTCGATTAGACTACTGTAACTCTTTGTATGTTGGATTGGATCAGTCATCCCTTCGTCGGTTACAGTTAGTCCACAACGCAGCAGCTGGACTTTTAACCGGGACCAAAAAGCACGACCACATTACACCGGTTTTGGCCACGCTCCACTGGCTTCTTGTTTGTTTCAGGATTGAATTTAAAATTGTATTAATTGTCTTCAAGATCTTAAATGGATTGTTGCCTTCTTATTTATCGGAGCTCTTACATGTCCACAAACCTGTCAAAGCACTGAGGTCTTCCAATCAGATGCTCCTTGGTGTGCCCAGATCCAGGTTAAAAAACAAAGGTGACCGAGCCTTTTCAGTGGCTGCTCCAAACCTCTGGAATAGTCTAACTATTCATGTAAGAACAGCTCAGACCATTGAAACATTCAAGTCCTTGCTTAAGACCCATTACTATGCATTGGCTTTCAATTCAAGTTGAGCTTTGATATCTTGACCTTTCTCTACTGTTGGTTATTTTGTATTGTATATTGTGTATTGTTTGTGTATATTATCTCTTTCGGAGCTTGTTAAGCACTTTGGTCAACTATGGTTGTTTTTAAATGTGCTATATAAATAAAATTGAACTGAACTGAGCTGTTTTGGAAGAAGGAAATTACGAGAGTAAAAGGGGAACTAGCTTTAAAAGTGAGTGAGAAATTTGGTGTAGAATAAGTATGGAGGGATCTAGCTTTGAATAGTTTGGACGCCAAGGACATGGACAGTAGTTCTGTCACAGTAAAAGATCAAAGAGGCCCAACTGAAGGGTTGGCCGTCAGAGCCTTCCAGTGTCCCACAGGGGGATGGACTCTAAGGGAGAGTAAGAAGAGGCACAAGTTGTTTACTTGTTCTGATGCTGTAATGACAGTAAAGTGACCAGTGACCACTTACCTCATGTTTACATTTAATGTATTAGTTTTGGTGTTTGCACTGTAATGACAGTAATTATACTTAGAATTTCTGAATGTGCATTTATTAAGCCCCATTCAATTAAAATGTGACTGTGAACTAAAATAAAACAGCACATTGTAGTTTCTGTATTTATTACCAAAACATTTATCAGTAATAGAGTTAAAACAGTGCTCCTAGTAAAAAAAAAAAAAAGCTAATCCAGAATGTCTTCACATGAAAAACTCAGCAATCAAGTTGTTGCTGCAAGTTAGATCAACAAGACATACTTCCTGATTGTTACAGACAGATATAAACAATTTCTGATGCAGTGCCCCTGTAGAAAACGTATGAGAAGAGCCAGCTACTTGCTCAACACATACAGTTGATATCAATCTTGGTTATAGAGAGAGACAGCAAATCTTTCCCTCAGAGGACTGTGGCTGTAGCTTTGTGTGCCCGAGTAGCTGGTTTGCGCAAGGTCCAGCAGCCCCAAGGTAAAACACATCACCCAAATGTGTCACAATGTAGGCTGGGCCTGGACGCTGCTCAAGGCTTCAGCAAGAATCTGGAGCATCCGTTAATGAGGAGATGGCATTTCTCCCATTGCTCTCCTGCTGCTTGTTTGGAGATGCTGCGGGGTGGGGGTGGGTTCTTTGTCTGTGGAGATGTCATTGAAGAGGAGGATCATGATTTATATTCTCTCTGTCAAATAGCAATCAAGATTTGGCAATTAAAATGTCAAAACAAAAAAGTATGTAACATTTAAGGAGGGAAGCGATGGAAGCTCCTTACTGGACATTTTGTCCCCTCAGCAGCAGCAGATTGGAAAACGTACCCCTGCCCTCTCACACTACGTTGTATTTAACAGTCGTTGATTTTTCTTCAGCCAATCCTCCTTGTCCTACTGTGACTTGCCAGAATGAGGTTTTTAGCCAGTATGAAGCATAATCCCCTGGCTATGTCATCAGATCCCAAGGATGTTAGTGAGCGAGTCAGAAACTGCTATTTGGTACGTGACTATATATAACCCCAGTCACAGCCATACTCCCAGTCATACTGCATAGGCTGCTACACATAGACTCCCAGAAATGTGAAATATGTCCAGAACATGCTAATGAACACATTGCGGACATGGTACTAAATTAGCAGAGATCTAACTTGCATTACCCAAGCATCATGTAGCTTGGGTAATGAAATGGGTTATGAGTGATCATTTCTGGCTGAATTTTTTTTTAAATGTGTTTGGTGTCACAGTATGAAAGGCAGGCAGAGCTGATAATTACAATGCCCAGCCCGTTGTCTGGGTCTTATTGACCTGTTCATTCAGGCAGAAAGAGAAGGTGTATTGAGAATGTTCTTCAGACGAGGTCTGTGACTTACCCTGGTTTTGAAAGAGGAACATGTGCATTAGGATGGCAATGGTGCAGACAAATTGAAGTGGGGAAGTCAATTTTAGTCAAACATGGAGTAAAGCCAGGAGAAAGGCAAAAGGTCATTCATCATACAGGATGTTAGATTTGCAGGCGATAGTGCTGCAGGCTTCATTCTTGTCAGAAGCTTTCTGACATCTCTAAAATCATCATGGTAATAGATGTATACAGTAAATACTGTCAATACTGATAGGATAAAGATTTATGTTTAATCCTGGAACTTTATTTTATTATACTACAGCTATAGATACTTTTTTCTATGTAAAGTAGCAATCAGATTTCTCCCTACCTCAGCTATATGCACAAAACAATCTATCAAAGAGTACTCTATGCATTGGATGCAGAATATGTTTCCCAACATGCATACATTGTGACACTGGTACATGTAATACAACATATGCATACAACATATGCATGCGACGTGCATGGAATATAACCAAAAACTCTCATGGATAACCATACCAAATCCATGCCAATTGATAGCTACTCAGAAGTCATTAGCAAGTCTAAAGTATTCGCTGTGTTAGTCAGTCTTCCTGTCAGCCTTGTCTGTAATACAATCATAAGGTGACATTCTTTAACTTTAATTCAGTTGAAAAGTTACCGTACCTCCATCTATAAAGCCAGGGTACACTCAAGAACACTGACCTCGACACACGTCTCTGATGTTTCATGTTGAATTAACTGTGAAATCAGTAATGGCTGTATTTGATCCCTGGGATAAATGCAGGTTTTATTTGGATTATAAACGATGTCTGGAATACCTTTAGCATGTTATCCTTTTTTTAAATGACATCTTGCAGAAATGTGATGGGCAATACAGTCTGTGAAAGGGATTGCCCTTACCTTAACGCATCCTCTTGATTCTAACACAAATAGGTAATGGCATTATGCCATTACCTATTTGGAGCGTTTGCATAAAAGCTTTCTTCCAGTATCCCTGTGTCTCTGCTCCCTGGTGCCTCTAAGTATTCTCTAGAGATGAATAGAGCTCCATTGATCTATATATAAGCAGTCAGGATTTAAACTGCACCAAATACACAGTGGCTATAAACCACTGTCCCTATACTGCCACACAACCAAGATCCATTGAAGCCAAACTGAAGGGGGAGGATTTGTCTTCTGCTCTGCTGCTGTACTGAATAGCAATCTGGACCTGATTGAATGTGAAGAGTTTACTTGGTCTGGCTACACATATATATTTATATATTCATATAGAGCATGCTGTATGTTGACACTGATTCAACATAATGGTAGGGGTTGTGTATGTGGGGAACATATTCGTCCGGTGTGAAAACTGGACAATGTCCAGCAGGATCCACAGACCAGTGAGTGTGACTTGCTGTAGGAAAGCCTTGCTTCATAAAAGAGATGAGTTGCACTGAAATGGTGATATCTCAAATAGAAACAGAGCTCCCACAGTGTATGAAGTGAAGCAGAGAGGATTGGTCATCTAATTTTGACCAGCAGGAACAGGCACTTGTTTTTCATTGCACTCCCCTGGCTTCCCTTTCCTCACTGGTCATCTGCTAGGCTAATAAAATGCATCAAACCATTTTTGAAGGACAGCCTTGTAAATGGCCACAAGCCAAAGCCTCTCTCGACTGCCTGCTTGATGCTGGGTGATTCCCTGAGGTCTTGGCTGGCTGTGCTATACTGATCGCATTACACTCAACAGGGTGATAAAGACTCTAGCTGGGCTCACGACTGGCCTGGTCTAGGGACTGCTGATAGCTTTAAGAGAGCATAATACAGACATACAGTATGAATTAGTGATTGTTTCTGTCAGGATATTTGTATTAAAGCTGTGGAGAGATCTATGACAACAGGAATTACTTTTCAGCATTTATTACATATTAAAAAAAATGGTCTTGATGTGGCAGAAGTCATTAAATATCTGTGCCACTTTAAAGCTAACCGCAACGTAAAACACATTTCAATGCCATAAATTAGTAGGTCTGTAGGTAATGGTCTGTAGTTAATGTTTTTTTTGTGTTGCTGCTTGTTATATCTTTGCACATGGGTCTGAATTTAAACATACTAGTGCAGTGCCTGTTGAAATGTGCCTGTTTGGAACGGGCCGATTGCTTGGTCTGTGGTATTGCTGCTTGTAGAATTCATCAAAACCAAATTGTATCCCAAAATTACTTCCAGAAGGACCACAAACCACTTCATATGCAACTCCCCTGTATAGCCTACTACTAACTTACTGATTTACCTGACAGAGAACGTTGCAGATTCAGAATGTAATCACAAAATATCACAATGAAAATGTGGAGTAATCAGACATTAGTGTCCTGGACTCATGGCAGTGCGCTACCCACCTGGCCCGTTATGAGAGCTAATCAGCACATTAATCAACTGTGTGTGTGTGTGTGTGTGTGTGTGTGTGTGTACAAATTTAACATTTCAGGTGTTCATTTCCATACAGGTTTAGTGGCTTGACAGTTAACAGTGAAGTAGGGATTTGATTCGCGGGGGCATTTTGGCGACGGTAATATTAGTTAGCAATAGACTTAATTAACCCGGGGTAAGTCTGATGAAAACTGATGTGTCTGCCCGGTTCAGCTCTGAGATTTTCTCACATTGCACAGCGCTTTGAAGGAATAATCTCCGAGATTAACCTACTTTATATTCTGCCTCTCTTTAGAAGTGGTGAATGTAGGCTACAGCTCACAGCAACTTAATACTATATAGTGTCTGGCTTTTGTTTGATATTTTGTGTTGGCAAATGGCTTTTTGTTGAGTTTCCTCTTAGCGAAACAATAGACATGGAAAAGCGTACACCTTTTTTTCGCCAACCTTATTCCACACAACAGTCGCTGTTCCTTTCAGCTATCCACTCGTGCTCCAGGAAAGTGAAGAAAAGTAAGTTTGGTGTATCCAGCAATCATGTAGCTAACGTTGGAAGCAGGAAAAGAGTCAAAGGCGGTAACAAGTTCCTTAATACATCCATGCGGCTAGAGCAGCAAAAGCCAATGTGTGCTTCTTTTACCAATTATATATTTAACGATATCTTTCTTTTTCTAATCCAACCAACGTCAAACTTGGCACCACACGTACCCGTGCCCGCAGCAAGACAACTGTCAAGTTTGAAATCCATCGAACTAACGGTTCGAGAGATATGCGCATAACAAACACACACACACACACACACACACACACACACACACACACACACACAGACACAGACAGACAGACGTTCCTGCAATTTATAGATATATAGTATGACCTTCATATACAAATTTTTGTATACGACTATGAGAGGCTGTTTTTGGTCCTAAGCCTGCATACACTGTAAATGCATGCATATCAGTAAACCATTGTGCAGACCGCTAATGTACGCTACTTTCTTTCAACGGCATGCTGATCAAGTAAACAACACTGGGGAGCAATACATTCCTTTGCATCCAGTAATCTCACCCAATGGCTGTAATAGAGCAATTAGGTTGCAAGCTATTAAGTACCACCTGCTGGAAGAAACAGGCTAACAATAAACAGCCTGACAGCAAGGTGCAAGGCTTTCTGAACATGAACAGGGTTTCATATACTGTACTGCACTGTAGTGACGGGAGCTGTTGTGGGAACATTCAGTCATGCAAGGCACGGTGCATGGTTACTAAGATTATTTCCCTCAGTTTTTGATTATTCTTTTTTTCCTTTGCCAATTTTTTTTTCTTTCACTCAGTATGTTGTCTTGAGACACATTTTTTTCTATCTCCTGATTCACTGATGCAAACCTGGGCACACAAATAACAACATTGGTTTGTGCATGTACTGACAAACAATTACTCCCCTGTTTTCATCTTTTTCTTCCATCTTCCCAATTGTCTTTTCCTGTCTCTCTCTTCTTCTAAAAAAATGCTGTTTCTATTTATTGATCTTACTCTTTAAGCATCGGTACCGGTACCTGAAATTCGGTTAACAAAACATTAATTTCAGTTGTAAAAATAATTCCATCCTATTTACTTAGAACATGTTATTTATTTAGAACATTTTACACTCAAAACAAAATCAACAAAAACAACAAAATAAAACACCTCCAACCCCCCTCCCAATCCTGTCCCTTCAACCTATTAAAACAAATAATTATTCATTTCTTACGCTGCAATGTAACTTTTATTCCTGTATTTGTATATTCTATTTTAGCCTGTTTTATTTTCATGACGATTTTTAATTGCTCCTTAATGTTTTATGTAAAGCACTTTGAATTGCCTTGTTGCTGAAATGTGTTTGCCTTACAACCTCCGTCAGTCACCAGGGCATAGAAACCTCTAAAGGAAGTGTAACGTTAACAGCACTGCGACTGCTTTCGCCTTGCCAATATATTATATCGCAGCGAACGGTGTCTGCATGAAGTTTTGGAAAGTATAACTACACTTGCAACCGCTTTCTCTGCATTGCCGTGACTCACTGTGACTTAAACAAAACTGCAGAGACAACGTCTCTCCTCTTTCCTCCATTGCATGAAATGGTAGAGAGCAGAAATGAAGTAAAGACAGTCAAACATTTGGCATAGTAAAGAGGCCCAGATATTTTTCTTGGAGAGTTAGTGGAAGCTATAATTAGAAGGCCAGTTTTGGGATGTTTGTATGACTATTTATATGAGATTTTGACAGTAGAGAGATGGCAGGAAGTGAGGTGAGAGACACTTGTTTAATAGCACGAAAACTCAATGGGATACCCAAGTCGCTTTGTTTCTGCTATGTGTAAGTTGGCCAGGGTTTCCTGCAGCACTTTGCAGTTTAGGTGGCCGCCTTAACTAAGTCTTCAAAAAAGAAATACATATATATATATATATATATATATATATATATATATATATATATATATATATATATATATATATATATATATATGGAAAAACGCAGCAGTATCAGTCCTAATGACCTCAGCATCACAAGAATTAGAGAAAAGTGACTAGGCAAGGTGTGATTCCAGATCCCTGTTTTTGTTTTCTGTTTAGTCGTTTGTTTTCTTTCCGGGTTGGGGGATGGGAGAGGGTTGTTGTTCTTGTTCAATTGTGTTTATCTGTTCTGTATGTTTAAACATTTCCTACAGTCTGTAGGAAACAAGGTAATGGCGAGTTGTCAAGATACCACCAATCACAACGGAAAGAGCATTTGCTGGCAGTGAGTGTAACTTATTGAGTCATTTATTCACATTTAAAGGGATAAATTGCCATTTCACCGTCGTGAGCTGTTATCACTACACGCGGTTCACAACACACGGTTAGTTAGCGTAGTTAAACACTACACACAGTGAAATTACATGCCCTTTTTTTATTTCACGCATACTATCTGCTTTGAGTGAGTGAAGCTATGGGCTGAGCTCTGTTATCTCAGAGCTGTTTGTTTTAGAGAAGAGTTGTCAGGCGAAGTGGAAGAGAGCGTGTCACGATAATGGGAGCAATGTGCACATTTTTTAAAAATAGTTTAATGGATTAAAATTGCACGTTGCAAAGGTTATTTTGAAAAGCTGGCTATTTATTAATTATATATTATTATTTAAATTTAATATTTAGTGTAGTGTGTAGTACAGAGTCTGTTGTCTATCTGGATACAGTTCAAAACTAACACCGACACAGATAGTTGTTTGGTTTTTTCTGCATTGTGTTTGTTGGCATGTATGGTTGACTCACTAACGGACCACATCACGATAATAAATTACAGTAAATACAGCTTCAGTATTATGATAGTCTGGCTCAACGGATGCACATTGCTTGCATGAAGCCTGACATACGCGCTATCTATTTTGCAAGTGCACCGTTGCTGTATCCTGGGCTTAGCGCCGCCCAGGACGGTTGAAAGAAATACAAACAAGCCAGATTGTCTTTTTTCCCAATCCCAGAATAGATAGTAGTGTAGCCAGACCAAACTCCAGCACTGACACTGCACTGGAGTATGGTCTGTCAATGCTAGTATTAGACTAGTGACTAGTATTAGTAGTATTATGATGGTCATAAAGTAAATTAAATCAAATTTGTAATGAAGGGAAAACAATCTAGCTTGAAAGTTATTATGGTGGCACAGCATTAAAACATAATAAAATGTCAAGGCTTGCCAGCAGTTATGCCACTGCCTGTGTGGTGTACAGTGTAACTTCCGTTCAAAAACACAAGGTCATCTGTAATTTGCATTTTTGTTTCCTTGAGACAGATAAAAAAAAAAGCCGCCCACCTGAAGACATGCATGCATAATTCATGGTTCATCAGTGCTGTTGTAGATTAACTGTGCTAGGAAGAAAAAAGTGTTGTACCTGTTTTCTCCCAAAATTGATAATTTAATTTTAAAGCAACGCTAGAGAACTTTTTGTAACTTAAAATAATACAAAATTGTTTCAGTGGTTCATCAACTCGTAACAGGGTGAACGGCACTTCTGCATTCACTTTGCGGCGCTCTACCGGCTATAACCGCACTATGCAAGTTTGCCAGATTGGGTAGCGTAGTTCGAATGAGACATACTGGGACAATTCCGCTTCCAACCTGTAAGGGGACCGAAGCGGGAAACGTTCTCTAGTGTTGCTTTAAAATCTGTATAGCCCTGAAAGGTTGACAGCAGTTTGTTTATCTCTATGGTCACACTGTTTCCCTTTGTAGCTTGCATGCTGTCGCTCATGACAAACGCAAGCAAACATAAACCTAACCTGAGTGTTAGGAATATACTGAGCATAGGTGATGGACAGCAGAAAAGTGGATTGTGCTGCAGGAGTTGTTTGAGCCTGTAACTGACATGAGTTTAAGATGACCGTGGCAAGCTCTCTGCTAATATACAAGCTAGAGTTTAGATTAGAAAGCTATGCCATAATCAGAAATATTATCTATATAGGCTATATTTAGGTCAAAATAACAAATGTGTCCAAAAAGTTACACAAGTTGGACTACAGTTACAAAATGCAACACGTGTCATGCGCGGAGTCTCCTCCTCTCGCACACATCACACCGGGCCTGCTGGGCTGTATGGCGTAGCATCACCGGGCCTGCTGGGCTGTATGGCGTAGCTTAAGTGCAACATGGAGCTTGAGGATGTAAAGAAAAAAAGAAAAACAGGAGAATTACCTTTGGCAAGTTTGGAGGAAAGTCGGAAGTATGGAACCATTTTAAACAAGTCGTGGGCAGTGACAACATATGTGTCGGCTTTGTCGAGTGCATTAGGCTAAGTGCGGCACACTGCTCGCCCATGACAGCAAATAAAACGGAGACTTGGATGATGAACAGACACATGAAGCAGGCTCGCCGTGGCAGAAAAGATGATAGTCAGCCTTCAACGGAATAAAACGTTGCATGAGGGCGAAGCAAGCCCTCACAGAGAAATGCGTTGAGTTCAAACAACTCTGAATTGTAGTTGAGAATGTCAGTTATAACGGCCCACGTATTAAAAAAGTGTCGGGTTGAAATCGGGCTCGGGCTCATAATTCCAGTTAATGTGTTGGGCCGGGCCGGTCTCGGACATAACGTGCACGGGCTCCGGTTGGGTCAGGCTTGATTTAAGCTCTAATACAAGCCTACAGGGTGTGTGCATTTGATATTGAAAAGATTTTTGGTGGATTAGCAGTTTAAGACTGTGACTCATGAGTTGATTTTATGTCACTGTAGGGATTTGACAGGCTAATAAATCGGCCCAGGACCATTTGCTTATTAACAGGAGATGGATTTTGTATCAGACCCATGGGGAAGAATGAAGAGGCTGGTCCTGATGGATCCTATTACAGAGCCATTAGTGGAACTCTTCACATTGTGTACCAATGTTTATAGTTGCATCACCATCCAAGACTGTTCTGTTGTATATTATCCAACGTTGTTTGGTTTATCACCTTTTAGAATTACTGTATTTATAGAATCACAACTCTTTTAAATCCATTATTTGAATCCAATAACATAACATCTAGGGGTGGTACGGTTCACAAAATCCATGGTTCGGTTCGTATCACGGTTTTAGGGTCACGGTTTTCGGTTCTGTACAGTTCTTGTTATTTTTTCTTTTAATCTTTAACACTATGAATATACTTCAGCATATGATATATAGCTACAATTAGCATATTGAATGCATGTTGCACAATACATGCATACAGTGGCAGTTCTATCTATTGTTTTATTTCCGCTGTCATCATAAGTAACATGAAATCCAAAATGTTCCCACACACCAGACTATATACAACGCTGGCGCATCCTCCAACTCCAGGCAGCCTTCCTTATCTCTCCCACTTACAATTTCTGCATGTGACATGACCTGCAGCAATCCACACTCCACCTGAGGAGCCGTCGGCTCGGCGCCTCTCAAAATAGGACAAAAATCTTTTAAACTGACCTTTGTCGATCAATAAAACAGACAGATTCAGCAACTGTATGGCCTATTTCTCACTTAAAATGTTTTCAGAAACACTTTTCGGTGAACTATTTTCGTAAAATACGAGATCGTATTCAGAACGAGACACCATTAAAGTCTGTTTTGAAATTCGGGAGCAGCAAGAACCATGTGACGTGTTCGTCCAATCAGCTGCCATGTGTTGCATTCGTCCCACTCATCCCCCTCGTCGTTTCCAGTGTTTTAACATAGGTGTCGAAAGTGGGCACTACGGCAGTAAGTGGTTAGTGCACATTGACAGTGTACTGACGAACCGTGCGACACACACACGCTCCGAACCGCGACATGCGACCCGAGGGGTTCGGATGTCTTTTCATGAACCGTACCACCCCTAATAACATCCAATTCCAACAATACATTATTACCCAATACACCATTCACTACAAACAAAGCATTTTGAGATTCAACAAGTCCTATGCAATGACACTGCCTAGTCACAACCGCTAATATATTAGCATGCTAAAGTTTGTATTTGAGCAAGTGCTTATTGCCTGACGATGTATAACCACACATGTACAAAAACATTTAATATATTCTTACTTATAATACCAATGGTAGAATGTAACGAAGTACAAATACTTTGTTACTGTACTTAAGTAAATTTTTCACGTATCTGTACGGTACTTAAGTAGACTCAATAGTGCATACTTTTGACTTTTACTTCGTTACATTTTGGAGCAATTATCTATACTGTCTACTCCACTACATTTCTACAACGTTCCGTTACATTTTCGTAAAATTTTTTCCCCCTGCTAAAACGTCTTCCTGACCGTCACGCGTTTGTCTCAAGAGTGAAGTTTGGTTGCCATAGATACAGTATATACGATACGATACGATACAACTTTATTGTCAGCCAAGGCTGAGATTCTTTGTGCATCTATATGGGGCACCGCCGATCCTTCATCGGCTTCCAAGCCGGCTCCGGTGCTCCAGAGCCCAGGCGCAGCGCCGCTGACCCTCGGTAATTCAGCCTCCGGTAAAAGTGAAAATTAAAATATTTGTTTTTTATTATTACCATTTGCCATCTATTTCTCTCCACAGCATCGTTTACTTCTCTGCCAGGCTGCGTAAGACGCGTTCTTATCTATATATTGACCTCTTCATATACGCCTCCCCATTTACGCTGCTTCACACACTTTATTCGCTTACGCTCCCATGTTTAAAGGAAATAAAACCGTCTTAAAATACATCCATAAATAAAACCAACCGCATTTCGATTCTAACAACATATTTCCGTTTTATGCTGGTTAGGATAGGAACTTTTTTTAAAAGCCAAGCCTTGTTTGTGGTAGTGGACAGTATGGATACTGTCGAAGCTCAGCATCAAAAATAACTGAACCACCCCTTTGTAAATCACGGGTCACTAGACACAGTGCCTTCACTGACCAAGCTGCAAACTAACCAACTAACCAACTTTTTTTTCTTATTTCTTATTTACAAATAAGATTAAGAGAATAAATCGTTATGCTGGTACTTTTACTTTGAATACTTAAAGTACATTTAAAATCAGGTACTTTTTACTTTTACTTAAGTAGGGTTGTCATTGTGGTACTTCTACTTTTACTAAAGTAAATATGTCTCTGGTTATTTGTACTTTTACTTAAGTACTGAGATTCAGTACTTCCTCCACCACTGTATAATACACAATGACTGAATAATAGCTATATTTCTGTATAACGCTGAAAAATTCAAATGGAACTATAATATCAGTACTGCTAAATTGCTACTAGTAGCATGTAAAGTACACACTTGCTGTAGGTTTTAAAGGGTGGCTCCGTCTTCACAGAGAACAAGGTTGTGGTCCTTTTTAAATGTTTTGATTCACTTACATTGAAGTTTGCACAGTGAACAAAAGTAACAAAATCCTCATAAACCTTTTAAAACCACTCCACTTTCCAAGCTTACAGGGGGTGAGTATTTTATACTAAAACATATTTTGGATTTAGTATTTTTTAGTATTATTTGGTATTGTTTGTTTTTTTAGTTTTTTTTTAGTTTATTCAGTTCCAAGACCCCTTTGTCACACACATTCAGAAATCTCTGGCCCCCTGTCCACATCAGAATCAAGCAACAATGAACAGTACACATAAATACCCACTGCCGCACAGTAGCTCAGTTATGTTGGTTAGAACTGTTACAGTAGCTAAGTCTTTTTTTTTTTTTTTAATCGCTCTTCCATCTACTTTGCTGCCGTATACTGTAGCTCTGTCTGTACTATTAAGTTTGGTGGTGCAACTGGTTCAAAATGATTAAAAATAAAGCGCTTCTCCTGGCCCATTTGTGACAAGCTGACTGACTAGCTGCCTGTGTTTCAATGTATTTTTTGTTTAGTGAACATTGGCTCTCAGTAGAAATACTCACGTCTCGTCTGACTCCAAAGGTGGATGTTTTCCCATGTACAACAAAACATGTCAGTGTCACTCCCACAGAAAGTATCAGCTAAAAACCTAAAAGTAAGGACTGTAGCTTTCACCTTTCACAGACTGTGCCACTTGACAGCACATCTTCAGCATTTCTTAGTGACTTACAGAAGACTACGCCCTATCTGTCAATCTTAAGAGTGGGACAAATAACAATGGCAGATCTGTAGAAACCAGTGCTAACTTTGAGCCCCCAGCAGAGATAATGTTGACAATGGCTTCCTTTTTAACAATTCCAACCACTCCTTGACTTGTACTGTTAATTTGCATTGCACAACTTAAAGGCCAGTTGTACATTAAATTATATTTATTAAGCCTGAAAAAATATTTGTCCTGTTGCTTTTTTTCCATTCACAGAAGGTCACTTTGCTCATTTGGGAAATAGTCGTCATGACTACATTAGTTGGAGGGGTCTCATGAGGATGCTTTGAGGACAGTGAGCTGAGAGCATGAAAGAGGGGTATGAGGAGATTATTTGTGTAGAGTAGGAGAAGATGGGAAAGTTCTGGTTTAAAGCAGTTTTCATCAAACTCTTAACTGGGTGCTCACATTTTTTAAATACGAAACATAAAAAATCTAAAGTTACCCTTTGGAGATTTTGAACACTAGCAGTGCTATGTATATAGCAAACCAGTGGGTTCCCCTTTTGTTTGTATGGTATACGTGCATGCAGGCATGTGAATATGCAATACACACTTCTGGTCAAGCCGCTGTTGACATGGCACGAATATTAATGAAAATCGGCTGTGAAATTGCTTTTATCAGGAATGAGATCATTTCAATGTTTATCAGACCTCGAGGATACACACGATGCATTCTGCGTACTCTTTGCTGAGTAAATGCACCAAAAACATGCATATAAAGGCATGCTTAGGTATGTTGATGTTTCCCTAGAAATGAGGGAAAAATTGATACCTGTCCAAAATCATGGCATGAAAGGTTTGCCTGGCAGTGGGTTATGTGCAAGGAAGGAGACATAGAAAGGGCTCATAGCCTCACAGTCAAAAATACAGGAGTTGTAGAGGTCCAGCTTTTTCTGCCATATGTTTTTACTTGGCTATATATGCGCACAGTTGGGCAGGGCAAGGGGAATGTGGTAGTCTGTTACATTTGATCTATGTTTTTAGATGCAACAGTGATAACAAAACTGTTATGTGTCTGCAGGGAGTCTTGGAGCACCAAATGACTGTGCCCTACTTTGCAAGATGACTCAAGGCTCAAATGTAACATATCAGAAATTCACATTTCAAAGGCTGCAGGGTTTGGGAATGTAAAAAAAAGTTGGAAATACAAATGTATCTTGCCCATTTGAGACAACTCAGTTTTTCCTACTGCTTGTGTAGCTAATATGGTGTAAAGTCAAACATTAAACTCAAGATTGTCAGTAGTTCTCAGACTTTTGTTTTTGGTATGGTTATGGATGCTGGTAATGAAGGCACCAAATAACAAATGCTACTACTTAAATCTACACCCCATGCAGGGTAATTTGACTTGTAAAAGCCACAAGTCTCCCCTCAAAGTTTGCTACACTAATGTTCAACAACATGCCTTTGCTTGAGGTTGTGGAAGAGGTTTATAGCATTGTCAATCTTGCTCTCAGGCAAACTTCACAGCCAGCTGTGGTTTCAGCCTCACCTGACACTCTAAAACCATGGAATACTGTGGGTGCACCATCAGGGACTGAAATCTCATTGGCATCTTAACCCATTTGTCTTCTCTTGTCTTGCTCCGTTTATCATACACACCCACTGTCAGGACTTGAGAGAGAGAGATAACAAATTCATTACATCACCAAACTTGGAAAATCAGATGAAATCTAGACACAACCCTGACTCTGCCATTAATAGAAATGGTAAGGAGCTAGTGCATCTGTGTTGAGGCCTAGGCCTGTACTTTCTTAATGGTAGGATGACAGGGGACTCATTAGGCCGGGTCACATACTGCTCAGCTCTCGGGTCTAGTGTAGTTGATTACGCAATTACTGACATGGACCCCTCCTCCATCAACTCATTCACTGTCAAGACAAGACCACAGTTACCACTTTCAGACCACTGCCAGATAAATGTATTTCTGAAAAGGACACCAGGAATAAAAATATAGACACTAAAAAACTTCTAAAACTCAATATGTCCTAAATGGACATCTCACAGTGTATGCAAATTCATCAATGCAGCTAAATCAGTTGAAATTACTAATCTTTTTAGTAACAACATTCACACCAAATCATGCAGATGTAACTATGGCAGTAAATCAAATAAATGAACTATATCACAGGATTGCCCTCAAAGCAAATCTCTTGAGGGGTAATCCTAAACCCCAAAACAAAACCATCCATCCATCTTCGTCCGCTTATCCGGGGTCGGGTCGCGGGGGTAGCAGCTCCAGCAGGGGACCCCAAACTTCCCTTTCCCGAGCCACATTAACCAGCTCCGACTGGGGGATCCCGAGGCGTTCCCAGGCCAGGTTGGAGATATAATCCCTCCACCTAGTCCTGGGTCTTCCCCGGGGGCCTCCTCCCAGCTGGACGTGCCTGGAACACCTCCCTAGGGAGGCGCCCAGGGGGCATCCTTACCAGATGCCCGAACCACCT
Source organism: Sander vitreus (assembly GCF_031162955.1). Classification (NCBI taxonomy): domain Eukaryota; kingdom Metazoa; phylum Chordata; class Actinopteri; order Perciformes; family Percidae; genus Sander; species Sander vitreus. The sequence goes on along the minus strand of NC_135859.1, from coordinate 20,698,920 downwards.
CAACTGGCTCCTTTCGACGCGAAGGAGCAGCGGCTCTACTCCGAGCTCCTCACGGATAACTGAGCTTCTCACCCTATCTCTAAGGGAGACGCCAGCTACCCTCCTGAGGAAACCCATTTCGGCCGCTTGTACCCTGGATCTTGTTCTTTCGGTCATGACCCAGCCTTCATGACAATAGGTGAGGGTAGGAACAAAAACTGACCGGTAGATTGAGAGCTTTGCCTTCTGGCTCAGCTCTCTTTTCGTCACAACGGTGCGATAAATTGAATGTAATACCGCACCCGCTGTGCCGATTCTCCGACCAATCTCCCGCTCCATTGTCCCCTCACTCGCGAACAAGACCCCAAGGTAATTGAACTCCTTCACTTGGGTTAAGGACTCATTCCCTACCTGGAGAAGGCACTCCATCGGTTTCCTGCTGAGAACCATAGCCTCCGATTTAGAGGTGCTGATCCTCATCCCAGCCGCTTCACACTCGGCTGCGAACCGATCCAGTGAGTGCTGAAGGTCACAGGCCGATGATGCCATCAGGACCACATCATCTGCAAAAAGCAGCGATGAGATCCCCAGCCCACCGAACAGCAACCCCTCTCCACCCCGACTACGCCTCGATATCCTGTCCATAAATACTACAAACAGGATTGGTGACAAAGCGCAGCCCTGGCGGAGGCCAACTCTCACCTGAAACGAGTCCGACTTACTGCCGAGAACCCGGACACAGCTCTCGCTTTGGTCGTACAGAGATTGGATGGCCCTGAGAAGGGACCCCCTCACCCCGTACTCCCGCAGCACCTCCCACAGTATCTCCCAGGGGCACCCGGTCATACGCCTTCTCCAGATCCACAAAACACATGTAGACTGGTTGGGCATGCTCCCAGGCTCCCTCCAGGATCCTTGCGAGAGTAAAGATCTGGTCCGTTGTTCCCACGACCAGGACGGAATCCGCATTGTTCCTCTTCAACCTGAGGTTCGACTATCGACCGAACCCTCCTTTCCAGCACCTTGGAGTAGACTTTACCAGGGGAGGCTGAGAAGTGTGATACCCCTGTAATTGGCACACACCCTTCTGGTCCCCCCTTTTTTAAAAAGGGGAACCACCACCCCGGTCTGCCACTCCTTAGGCACTGTCCCAGACTTCCACGCAATGTTGAAGAGGCGTGTCAACCAAGACAACCCCTCCACACCCAGAGCTTTAAGCATTTCTGGACGGATCTCATCAATTCCTGGGGCTTTGCCACTGTGGAGTTGTTTAACTACCTCAGCAACCTCCACCAGGGAAATTGATGCCAATCCCCCCCATCATCCTCCAGCTCTGCCTCTACCATAGAGGGCGTATTAGTCGGATTTAGGAGTTCCTCAAAGTGCTCCTTCCACCGCCCTATTACCTCCTCAGTTGAGGTCAACAGCGTCCCATCCTTACTGTACACAGCTTGGATGGTTCCCCGCTTCCCCCTCCTGAGGTGGCGAACGGTTTTCCAGAAGCACCTTGGTGCCGACCGAAAGTCCTTCTCCATGTCTTCTCCGAACTTCTCCCACACCCGCTGCTTTGCCTCTTTCACGGTAGAGGCTGCGGCCCGTTCGGGCCCTTCGGTACATTGCAACTGCCTCCGGAGTCGTCTGGGATAACATATCCCGGAAAGACTCCTTCTTCAGTCGGACGGCTTCCCTGACCACCGGTGTCCACCACGGTGTTCGTGGGTTACCGCCCCTTGAGGCACCTAAGGCCCTAAGACCACAGCTCCTCACCGCAGCTTCAGCAATGGAAACTTTGAACATTGTCCACTCGGGTTCAATGCCCCCAGCCTCCACAGGGATGCACGAAAACCTCCGCCGGAGGTGTGAGTTGAAAGTCTGTCGGGCAGGGGCCTCCTCCAGACGTTCCCAATTTACCCGCATTACCCGTTTGGGCTTACCAGGTCTGTCCAGAGTCTTCCCCCACCCCTTGACCCAACTCACCACCAGATGGTGATCGGTTGACAGCTCCGCCCCTCTCTTCACCTGAGTGTCCAAAACATACGGCCTCAGATCAGATGAAACGATTATAAAATCGATCATTTTGGCCTAGGGTGCTTTGGTACCAAGTACACCTATGAGCATCCCTATGTTCGAACATGGTGTTCGTTATAGACAATCCATGACTAGCACAGAAGTCCAACAACAAACAACCACTCTGGTTTAGATCAGGGAGGCCGTTCCTCCCAATCACGCCTCTCCATGTGTCTCCATCATTGCCCACGTGCGCGTTGAAGTCCCCCAGCAGAAGTCCCCGACTGGAGCCCCATGCAGGACTCCACTCAAGGTCTCCAAGAAGGCCGAATACTCCGAACTCTTGTTTGGTGCATATGCACAAACAACAGTCAGAGTTTTCCTCCCCACAACCCGCAGGCGTAGGGAGGCGACCCTCTCGTCCACCGGGTTAAACTCCAACGTAGCGGCGCTCAGCCGGGGGCTTGTGAGTATCCCCACACCCGCCCGGCGCCTCACACCCTGGGCAACTCCGGAGAAGAAAAAGAGTCCAACCCCTATCCAGGAGTATGGTTCCAGAACCGAGACTGTGCGTAGAGGTAAGCCCCACCAGATCTAACCGGTAGCGCTCCACCTCCCGCACAAGTTCCGGCTCCTTCCCCCCACAGAGAGGTGACATTCCACGTCCCCAGAGCCAGCGTCTGCTGCCCAGGGTCTGGTCCGTCGAGGCCCCCTGACCTTCACTGCCACCCATATGGCAGCGCACCCGACCCCAGCGGTTCCTCCCACAGGTGGTGGGCCCATGGGATGGAGAGATAGGTGCCACGTAGCTTTTTCGGGCTGTGCCCGACCGGGCTCCGTGGCAAACCCGGCCACCAGACGCTCGCTGACGAGCCCTCCATCTGGGCCTGGCTCCAGACGGGGGCCCCGGGCTTCCTCCGGGCAGGGTCACTCCATCTCTACCTCGGTCACTCATAGGGTTTTTGAACCATTCTTTGTCTGGCCCCTCACCTGAAACCACTTTGCCTTCGGAGACCCTACCAGGAGCACAAAGCTCCAGACAACACAGCCCTCAGGTTCATAGGGGCACACAAACCTCTCCACCACGATAAGGTGATGGTCCCCGGAGAGGCCAACCAAAACAAAACCCACAAAGAAAAATAGTTTGACAAGGAGTGTGAACTAATGAGGAAAAACCTTAGAAAAATTTCCAACCAAAAACACCAAACAACCCAGAAATTTGAGAAAACTACTGCAGCAAATTCAAAGAATATAAACATATGATTCAAAAGAAAAAACAAACACACTATAATGAAACCCTAGAAGAAATTGAAACCTCAATAAGCCAGAATCAGTTTTGGGAAAAATGGAATAACCTAAACCCAAAACAAAACCAAGACACACCTCTGAAAGATGGAGAAACATGGAGGAATTACTTTGAAAACCTTTACAACACAATCCCATCAAATAACCTTACAATTGGTCAACAAGTCATTACACAAAAGTTACACACCCTTGAAAAAAATCATAAAAGACAAAACCCACTTGACTTTAAGAGGAATTAACACACACACTCCATAAACTAAAACCAAAAAAAGCATGTGGACCTGACAGCATCAGGACTGAAATGCTGAAACACAGCACCCCTGAGCTGGAAAAGGCCCTTTTAAAGCTGTTCAATCTTGTTCTTCAAGCTGGCTGCTTTCCTGAGGTCTGGAACAGTATCCCCTATCTTTAAGAGTGGAGACAAATTCAACCCCAATAACTACCGAGGCATCTGTGTTTACAGTAACCTGGGGAAGGTTTTCTGCTGTATTCTAAATGCCCGTCTACAGGCCTTCCTTACCGAACACAATGTCTTGAATAAAGGTCAGATTGGCTTCTTACAAAAACATCGTACCACTGACCACATTTATACCCTACACACCCTAATCAACAAACATGTTATTCAAGCAAACAAAAGTAAAATCTTCACTTGTTTTGTTGATTTTAGGAAAGCATTTGACTCAATTTAGCATGATGAATTATTTTATAACACTTTTTACAAAGCGGTGTAGGGGGTAAAATATATGATATAATCAAATCCATGTATATGGACAACAAATGCGCTGTGAAAATTGATAACAGCAGAACAGAATACTTCACTCAGGGGCGTAGGGTGAGACAGGGCTGTAGCTTGAGTCCTACCCTGTTCAATATCTATATTAATGAGTTTGCGGGGTTACTGGAACAATCTACAGCTCCTGGACTCCCCCTAAACAATACAGAAGTTAAATTCCTGCTCTTTGCAGATGACCTGGTGCTGCTCTCGCCCTCCGAACAAGGGCTACAGCAGCACCTGGATCTGCTAGAGCACTTCTGTCAGAACTGGGCCCTGACAGTTAATTTGGCAAAAACCAAGATTGTAATCTTCCAAAAGAAAGCCAGATCATGGAAAACACGGTTCTAGAGCATTCACAATGTTATGATTACCTAGGCCTGAAACTCAGGAAGCTTTGACCTTGCAGTGAATGTGCTAACAGTGAAAGCTCGCAGAGCTCTCTATGCCATCAAAAGGAATTTTAGTAAAATACAAATTCCAATTAACACCTGGTGCAAAATATTTGACAGTGTCATCATGCCAATTGCACTGTATGGATGTGAGATATGGGGTCCACTCAGTAAGCTTGACTACACTAGATGGGATAAACACCCCATAGAATCCCTGCATGCAGAATGTATCAGAAATATTCTCAGGGTCCAAAGGAAAATACCCACAAATGCATGCAGGGCAGAATTAGGCAGATTCACATTGGCTTTAAATGTACAAAAAAGATCATTACAATTCTGGATACATCTGAAATCCAGTGTAGAAAATACCATAAAGTTTCAAACAATCAAAAGCCAAGAGGTCAGCCCTGAAACCAGTCCCCTCTGTCAGTTGGTTCCGTAGTTAACTAATACACTAACCCATCGATCTCAGATCAACACGGCTTTCCAAAATCAGATCAAAATAAAACAAATTATGAATTTAAGTAAGAAAAAATATCTGGAACATTGGGATGATCAAACAAAATCAACAGTCCAAATTAGAATGCTACTTGTCACTAAAAAGAGATTATGAATTGGCAGAGTACCTCTCCACCGCCAGAGATACAACGCAGAGACAGATTCTTACCAAGTACAGGCTAAGTGACCATAGCCTTGCCATAGAGAGAGGCCGGTACAAAAAGCATGGCTTCCAAAAGAGCAGCGGATCTGTGGTCACTGTACGACTGGTGAGGTTGAGACAGAGATGCACTTTCTCCTATACTGTCCAAAGTTTGAACAGATAAGAAAAGGATATTCTTTTTACAATTCTCAAACAAAATTCCAAATTTTAGCTCCCTTAAAGACTCTGATAAATTGGCCCACCTGCTAGGAGAAGGACTAACTGCTCTGCTGGCTGCGAAATACGTTGCAGCTTGCCATGACATGAGGGACAGTGAGTCGGACACCTTGCCACTGTGTGTGTGTGTGTGTGTGTGTGTGTGTGTGTGTACGCCTGAGAGAGAGAGAAAGTCAGTTTGTAGATGCAATTTTACATGTTACATGTTACTGTTTCCCTTAATGCTGTCAATGTCCTAATTGTTACTGTAAAAAAAAGAAGAGAGAATTAGTTTATTTGATGTCTGTCACATTGTTAAAGATCCAACCCATTTACATTGAGAATACAATTTTATTTTTTACTTTACACAATTCATTAAAATATATTTAAGCACATTGCACTTACCCACTAGTGGCTTTAAAGTTGTGAGCTGCACATTACATAAACTTGGCTGTGTGTGTGTGTGTGTGTCAAAATGAGTGCAGTTATGCCCTCTAGCATATTTCCCCTAAATCAGTATTTAATGAGATATATGGTGTGCATGAACAGACTGAAAGCTGATACTGTACTTTTCACAGAGAAAGTGGTCTTTTCTCCCAATTCAGTTTTTTGGGGGGTTTGTCCTTGCCTGCTTACAGTTGGTGTTCCTATCACAAGGGTATAACATGATTCTGATCTTTTTTGTAAATGATTTGTAAACACTTCAGAAAAGTGCTACATAAATGGAGTTTTTTTTTGTTAGAGTGTACTCTGTTTGCCATTTAACCACACATACACTAGTCCTGCATGAGAGACACAATGGAGGTCAGGCTGTATCCCAGCAATGTACATCCATTGAGCCAGACTAAGACTACACAGACCTTTTATGAGTCAGCTGGGCTGATAACATCACAAAAGGCATTTTATTGAATAATAAGTGTGAATCTTTTCAGCTCAATAGTGACTCTAGTCTATCTGCTTTATAATACTATTAATAGATGTATATGTGGGCAGTGAGGCAGTTATATATACAGTACATATAAATCACAATTAAAACATGAACCTTTTACCATCTTTATCGCAATGAGTAGCTATGACCAATTATTTTCTGCCTTTTACAGGAGATAACACTCAGTAGTGAAAAGAGATGTCAGAAGTGGAGGCTGTGCATTGAGATGGAAGACACAATGCTGCTTGACTTATTTTGTTGCAAAAGATGTGATACTCCTTTATATTGTGGATAAATCCCCCCCCCCTTTGTTAAAATTAGTAGCTATGGTAAGCACAGATTGGTAGTTAATGAGCCAGAAGATAATCATACTATAACATTAGGAGGAGAGGAGGAAAGCACGTTAGCAGGAGCAAGAGATATTAACAAGGAGACAAAACAAACGAGTTCGCTAACTGCAACTTGGGAGCCTAGTTACCGCACTGGTAGGTGCAACGATCTGGCACTGATGGAGAGCCATGCCCAGGAATAAATACTGCCAGGTTGATAGTGGAATTAGATGCAGCTGCGCAGGTAAGAATCAGTGGAAGTATTTGTGGAAGTACAGAGAGGTAGATCTTCCAGCCACGCCCCTTGACCTACTTTCAGGCGAGTCTGCCATACACCACAAACACACACATAGACACCACCGACAAAGTGGTGACAAAACAAGGGAGGAAAGGGACACAGAATGGGGAGAGAACAGCTGCCCACATAACAGTACCCCCCAACGGTCGCCTCCTGGTGACCCACCAGGCTTGTCTGGGTGGTCAAGATGGAAATCCGTAATCAGCTGTGGATCCAAAACGAAACGTTTAGGATCCAGACTTGGGTAGACTGGTGACAAAATCCAGAGCTATGTGGGACCAGGGACGGCTGGGAGGGGTAGCAACAGCCCAGAAGGGGACTGATGGGAGGCTTTACCCTGGGCACAGGCTGCCACAAAAGCCCAGACATCTGCCTCCACTGATGGCCACCAAAAATGTCTCTTTAACAACGTCAACGTACATCTCATCCCAGGGTGACACGCAAAGCGGGGAGGTGTGGAGCCACTGTAACACCTGAGACCGGACTGTCTCAGGAACAAAAAGTAGGTTGGGAGGTCCATTACCCGGTCCAGGTTCTGTGGCGAGTGCAGCCTTAACTACGGACTGGATTTCCCACTGTATAGCCGCCACAATGCACGAAGAAGGTAGGACTGCCTCAGGCTCCCCGGTCTCCGAGGGGTCAGCAAACTGGCGGGACAGAGCATCAGGTTTAATATTTCTTGACCCAGGTCTGTATGTTAAAATAAAGTTAATCCTACTAAAGAATAGGGCCCATCTGGCTTGGCGAGAGTTGAGTCTCTTTGTGGCTTGGATGTGTGCCAAGTTTGTGGTCAGTCCAGACCACAAACGGTTGTTCAGCTCCATCCAGCCAATGCTGCCCTTCTAGGGCAAGCTTGACCGCCAGTAGCTCCCAGTTTCCAACGTCGTCGTTTTTCTGTGGGAGACAACTTCTTGGGAAAAAAAGCACAAGGCTGAAGCTTTTGGTCAGTGGGGGAGCGCTGGGAGAGGACTGCTCCCACACCTGAGTCTGACGTGTCCACCTCCACAATAAACTGCAGTGAGGTATTGGGATGCATCAACACGGGGGAGGTAGAAAACAGTTCCTTCAACACTCAAACCGCCTGCTCTGCTTCAGGGGACCACAGGAAAGGGGACGTGAGTCTAGTTAGAGGTGCCACCACTTTACTAAAACTCTTAATGAACCTACGGTAAAAATTTGAAAAGCCCAAAAACCGTTGAAGTTGCTTACAGTTGGTGGGAGTGGGCCACTCCGTAACTGCCCGGATCTTCTCGGGGTCCGCCTTCACCTGCCTGCTCTCAATGATAAAACCAAGGAATGATGTTGACCGTTTGTGGAACTCACTTTTCTGCTTTGACGTACAGCTAATTCTCCAGGAGTCGTTGAAGGACTTGACGAACGTGTGACTCATGCTCCTCGGGGCACTTGGGAAAAAACAAGAATATCAAGCTAAACAAAGACAAAACAGTTAAAAAAAAAAATATAAATCCCTAAGAACATTCTTCACCATGGCTTGGAAAACAGCAGGGGCGTTAGAGAGCCCAAAAGGCATGACTAAGTACTCAAAATGTACCCGTGGAGTGTTGAATGCAGTTTTCCCACTCATCTCCCTTTCGGATTCTGACGAAGTTATAGGCGTTCCTGAGGTCGAGCTTGGAGAACACTGTGGCGCCATGCAGGGGTTCAAAGGCTGAATTGATGAGTGGAAGGGGATACTTGTTTTTAACGGTGATGTTGTTTAAACCCCGGAAGTCGATACAGGGGCGTAAAGACTCGTCTCTTTTCTACAAAGAAGAATCCAGCACTCAAAAGGAGACGACGAGGGACGGATTATGCTAGAAGCCAGAGAATCACCAATATACTGCTCCATAGCCTCTTTCAGGTCGGGACAGATTGTATAAGCGGCTAGAGGGCAAGGGAGTACCAGGAAGCAATTCTATGGGGCAATCATAGGGTCTATGTGGCGGTAGAGACAGCGCCTTGTCCTTATTGAAGACCTCAGCTAGGTCATGGTATACCTTGTGGACAGATGACAGATCGGGATGAGAAATGGGATGAGTTGGGTTATTTTTAGTGGGTGGAACAGCTGACCTAAGACAATCCGAATGGCAGTGAGTGCTCCAACTGAGAATGGTGTGAGGAGTCCAGTCAATTTGTGGGTTGTGAAAATCCAGCCAGGAGTAGCCAAGGATTATGGGGTAGCCGAGTCGGACATGACTCATAACTGAATGCTTTCACAGTGGTTGCCAGAAATCACTAAGGAAACAGGGGTGGTTTGATGAGTTCTCTGCAAGGAGGCGCCCATCAAGGGCTGTGACACGAAGGGGGGTAGGTAGTGGCTCAACGGGGATTTCAGCTTGTGTAACCAACTGGTGACTAATGAAGTTGTCCTCTGCACTTGAATTTATGAGAGCTGAGAGTGGCAGGAACTGATTCTGGAAACGTAAAGTAACTTAACTGGGGAATGGTGGGTTCAGGATCCAATTCGGGGCTCGCAAGTAGGCCCACCTTTACGAGCGAGCCTTGTCTTTTGGTCTCTTAGGACATGTTGCCAGAATGTGTGTGGCATCCCCTCAGTATAGGAAATCACCCACCTGGAGGCGTTGTTGCCGCACTGTAGGAGGTAGCCGAGTTCGACCCACTTGTATTGGTTCTTCCCCGTCCTGGGGATGGGGCCTGGAACAGGAGGCAGCCGACTCCGGGGAGGTGAGGCTTGGGAGGTTGAAGGCTGGGAAACTTGTCCTCCGAGGTGTGGCTGACAGCCTCTCTCCCGCAACCTGTTGTCAAGTTTAATGGACAGGGAAACGAGAGAATGTAAGTCAGCTGGCTCGTCACGGGTAGCCAGGTCATCCTTAATTGATTCATTCAAACCGTTTAGGAATGCCCCTTGAAGTGCCTCTTCGTTCCACTTGGAATCCGCTGCCAACGTCCAAAACTCAATTGAGTACTCCGCCACACTGTTAGAGCCCTGCTTCAGATTAAATAATCTTTTGGAAGAATTTCCCACATGGTCAAAAACAGTCTTCAATTTGGCAGAACCCCCCATCAGCAAAAGTTAGTCCAGTCAAAGTTTGGTTTGAGCACACAGCCTCAGCCCACACCAGAGCTCTCCCTCTCAGCAACCCCAGAACATAATGTGCCTTTGATGGGTCAGTAGAAAAAGACAGTGGTCTCTGCCGAAAAATCAACTCACTGTAGCAAAAACCCCCGGCACATGTCCAACTCTCCATAGAACGGCTCTGGCGACGTGACAGGGGGTTCCCGATGGAGCGAAGCCTGCGCCATGTCCGAGGTAACCACTTGGGGTGCGACAAACTGGGGATCAGAGAGAGATGGAGAACTGACAACTTTGAAACTTGAGCGGTTAGCTGAGTCACCTGATTAAGCAGTTGGTGGTTGTTTTCCCAATAACGTCCGAATCAATTGGTCATGTTGTCCCAGCAAAGTTCCTTGAGCCTGGATAGCTCGCTGGAAACTTTCCTCGTTCGCCTCGTGTCGTTTCTCTGTTGGGTCCATGGCCAGATCGTTCTGTTAGGCTATGGTTCAAACCCAGCACACAGAATACAACCACGGACTCAGAGTGTAGATAAACAAAGTGGTTTTAATGAAAGTTCAGTTCATCAAGTAATGAAAAAATTAAAATACTAAGTAGGTCGGCTCCGGACTGGAGAGCGACTGAGGCCGGCAGACAGTGGAATATCCAGACGTTTCTTTTGCAGGAATCCAAATGAGGTGGTGGAAAACTGGAGGTGAAAGAGCTGGAGACACGGAACGCCACGGCAGCAGGTTGAGTGGTGTGGGTCTGAGCGGAGCAAAAATAAAGCACGTTAGCAGGAGCAAGAGATATTAACAAGGAGACAAAACAAACGAGTTCGCTAACTGCAACTTGGGAGCCTAGTTACCACACTGGTAGGTGCAACGATCTGGCACTGATGGAGAGCCATGCCCAGGAATAAATACTGCCAGGTTGATAGTGGAATTAGATGCAGCTGCGCAGGTAAGAATCAGTGGAAGTGCCCACAGCTGTACGGAGAGGTAGATCTTCCAGCCACGCCCCTTGACCTACTTTCAGGCGAGTCTGCCATACACACCGGCAGACACCACAAACACACACATACAGACACCACCGACAAAGTGGGGACAAAACAAGGGAGGAAAGGGACACAGAATGGGGAGAGAACAGCTGCCCACATAACAAGGAGACTACATCATATGTTCATGTGGGAGAAGAAAATAATGTACATAATGTTAATATTTATGGATAATTGCTGAAGTGTACATTAGGTAGGGTTGGGCAATGTCCCCTAAATTGGCAGTTGACGATGTTTACAGTAAAACATCGCGATGGACGATGATATTGTCATCGCTACTATATTTCTTTACATATTTTTTTCTATTACTATGGGCTAATAGTTGACATAGAAACAATCAGACATACATTTAAATGCCCTCTGTAAATATGAAATAGCTATGCTGCCGCCTGCTGGCAGTAAATTACAATTTGACCCACTTTCACTTAACTACGGCGCCGTAAAGTCTGTACTCAATCAAATCTCTATGATCTGCATAAGGACAGTACAGTGGAACGTTTGCCTTTAACAGAGCTGTCAAATAATGCTGCTGGCGAACACAGTTTATTTGCTCTTAACTTGGCTTTCTTTATTGTCTCACTGCTGACGTCTCGGTAACATACATCAAACGGTTTTTTCTCACTCTTTTTTAGAACTCTTCCTGTTATGATACGTGTCTGCCTAGCAGCACGCTCTCTGATTGGTCACTGGAAAGTACAACTTTATTAACACAAACAATGTCTTGACAAGAGCGACAGTAATAACCTAATATACCATCATCACTGAGATTAAACTACATTCTCGGTTATATTTGCACTGAATAACGCATTCAATAAACCGAAACATAACTCTTGCAGCGCACATGAACAGATGCACAATACTAGCTCACACAGCCTTGTGAATTAGCCTACTGTTGCTAACGTACATTCATAAATCCTGTATAACATCGTCCCGTACCCACAGGACATCAGACTTACTTATTGATGCACGCACACAGTAGTGTCCACAAACGTAGTCCAATGAGGGGAGAAAGGAAAGTGTCATAGCGTTCCACATTAACGCCTTTTCTCTCTCGCTCGAAACCGCTGTGTCCAAGCCGAGGCGCAGAGCATGACTTTACTGCATGCTGATACTGATACTAGTCTGTTACTAGTCCAGGTAGAGCGAGCTGCTACTGACAGGGAGAAAGAGAGACTGTATCACTACAGCCAATCCATTCTGCTCAAAGTGATGGTTTTTTCACAAATAGGTTGCACGTAAGGAAAAAAAAAACAGTAGCTTCCACTTAATGGGCCCTATCTTACACCCTGCGCAGTGCAAATTGTCTTTGCTAGTTTAAGACCGACGCAGTTGTCAATTTCCTGTCCAGCGCCTGCGACTAGGGTTAGTGTGTCTGACAGTTTGGGGGGTGTGACATCATGATGGTGGCTCTCCATCGTGATGTCGGTGATATTATTCATCGGCACAACCCTAACATTAGGCTGCAAGTTTGATGATGATGGCTGAGATTTATTGAACTCAGCAAAGCGTGATTATCACATATGTAAATTTTCATAAATGCATGTTTGTAGTTGTGTGCCTTGAGTTTTAATCTTGACTTTGTTTTAAAATGAATATGCATATTTTTGTTGATCATCTTTCCTTGAAAGTGCACTTTACAGAGTTATTGCAAGCCATCACAGTCTTGCTGAGGTCTGTGAACTTTATGTGGTTATAGCCTTTCTGCATACCTCTTCTATTAGTGTAGATCACACTCACTGATACTGACTCTCTAATGCTTTTGCTTTCACCACTCTTTTCCTCTGTTTCATTTGCGCTCTGAGTTTCTTACATCCTCCCCAGAGAAGAGTTGTGTATATACTGTATATAACTTCCCCCCAGTATCCTTGTGTCTCTGCTCCCTGGTGTCTCTTGAGTATTCTCTGGAGATGAATAGAGCTCCATAGATCTATAAGCAGTCAGGATTTAAATTGCACCAAATACATAGTGGCTATAAACCACTGTCCCTATGCTGCCACACAACCAAGATCCATCCAAACTAAAGGTTAAGAATTTGTCTTCTGCTGCTGTTCTGAAAAGCAATGAGGGCCTGATTGAATGTGAAGGGTTTACTTGGCCACACACACACACACACACACACACACACACACACACACACACACACACACACACACACACACACACACACACACACACATTTGCAATTTTGCAATTCTTTTTGCAAAATTAATGCAGTGCAGTTTTGTGTTTCCAACAGCTTATATCCCTCATTGCAAAACCAACTGCAAAGTGCCATGTTTGTAGCTTTTGTTGGCGAAGGCACACACACAGGCCTTTCATGTATGTTGAGTTTAGCCTCTTTCACTTTGATGTACATTATTTTCTTATCTAGTATCATTTGAGCATTTTTCACTATTTTCTGTCAATTTATAGACCAAACAATTATATCACATAGCAGCAGGAGTGGTACATCCGACCCATCTGCAATCTGTAATTTGAGGAATGTGCTGCGAGTAATTACCCATGTGTCAACAGTGTGAGTATCCTTAGTAATTCAATCCTCTGAAACATCTCCGGTATCTAGTAAAAGAAAACATTTTGTGCTTTCCTGCATTTAAGTTTGCATGGAGGAGGCATTATCACAGTTCATGTTATTTTTTTTCTTAAAGCAAAATTTAAAGCAGCTTACTCTGATCTAAGCTAAAATCTTTTTTCAAAATAATTTTTACAGGATTGTTATGGTGAGCTGTCAGTTCATGCAATCATGTAAATAACTTAACTGATTTTCTCTCACCTAATCTGCATTAACAGATTTATTGTGAGCACAGAAGAAAGAGGCAATGGGCCTCATTCACCAATATCTTCCTAAGTTTTCTCTTAAATGTGTTCTTAAGAAAGTCCCTCAGAAAAGTCTACGTCGGATTCATGACGTGTTCTTAAACAGCAGAATTGTTTGCACCTGTGTTCTTAGGATTGATGAATCCCACGTCTTCGTAATTGAAAGTGCGTGCCAGTTGTTCCTAATTAGCATAAGAAAACGCCCCGCAAATACCCATATAAGGACATGCCATTTCCTGTGCACCTCCTGGGAAGCGGTAGACTGCGTTCAAGAGATAATTGTTGGAGTTGCAGATGACTTGCAGTGGTGGAAGAAGTACTGAATCTCAGTACTTAAGTAAAAGTACAAATAACCAGAGACATATTTACTTTAGTAAAAGTAGAAGATGTCCACTACCACAAACAAGGCCTGACTTTTAAAAGAAGTTCCTATCCTAACCAGCATAAAACGGAAATATGTTGTTAGAATCGGAATGTGGTTGGTTTTATTCATGGATGTATTTTAAGACGATTTTACTTTCTTTAACCATGCAAGTAAGCAAATAAAGTGTGTGAAGCAGCGAAAATGGGGAGGAGATGTGAAGAGGTCCAGCCAAATAAATAAGATATGAACGAAGTGTCGGCGGTGCCCACATATATACAGTATCTATGGCAACCAAACTTCACTGGTGAGACAAACGTGTGACGGTCAGGAAGACGGTTTGGCAGGGGGAAAAACTGATCAGAAAATGTAACGGAACGTTGTAGAAATGTAGTGAGTAGAAAGTATAGATAATTGCTGCTAAATGTAACGAAGTAAAAACCACTCCATTTTGGCCCTATAAATAGCGCGATCAATCACCAAGTAACGCAGGATTTAATCAGTTTAATTGCTGATGTAAATTGCAGTGTTAGTGTTTCTTTGCGTACTATGATTTTTTTTTTTTTTCAACAAATGATCAGAAATACATTACAGTACAATACTATCATTGTAAACAACTGTATAATTAAATAAAATGCAGTAACCAATTATTAGTTTTTGTTCTTAGCTAAGAACAAATCCAAGATAAGAAAACATTAGTGAATGTCAGCATCTTCGTAAAAAGTGCGTAAGTGGGGTTTAAGAACACATTTCTTTGTAAGAACGGTTGGTGAATGAGGCCCAATGTCATCCAATATAAAAATACTTAAAATAAAATTGCTGAGTAAATGCATTCAGTACAAGCACTTAAAGGGCAGAAACAGTACATTAACGAGACAGAGTCTAGCGGCTTTGTGAGGCTGGACTACTTTATTTTTAGCAGAGCAGATGTCAGTGTCTGTATTTTGGTTCCTTTTTAACAGGGGGTTTGATATTTGCATCTGGCTATACTAGCATGAGAAAAATGCATGCATGCATTTTTGTAATTCCACCCAGAGTAAGTGTTTGGCCCCATATCACATATTTTAAGATATTAAAAAGCTAAAAGTACAGAAATTGATTCAATGACTAATTTAGAGCCATCCTTAATAATAACCACTTGTTAAATTTGAGGATATTTTTATGCTTGCATGCAATTGCAATTTCTGTTAACTTAATTGCTTTAATATTATCAAATGAATTAGTGGAAAGGACAACTGTACTCAAAGTGCCCCTATGCATTCTCCAATAAACTACATTCATCTTCCAATCATTTCTACTACTATGATGAATCACCAGGACCTGACATCTATGTCTCAAAAATGATGTTGTTAGCCAGTTAACTTCGTAGTTTTGTTTACACACACATTATTACACACCTAACACTGCTGTCGGGCCGGTTCAGGGGACAAGAAAATATCACGGGCTCGGGCAGGTCAAAAAGTGACAAAGCAGCGTTCAGAGTACGTTATTAATAACTTACAGAAACATTGCATGCAGTAGTTCACCTTCTCTTCTCTTTATCTCAAACTGCGGCGCTCTGTCGCTCGCATGTGTGTGTATGTGTGTGTACACTCGAATGAGAACCTGCCTGGGTGCAAGGTACTGTAACAGTGATAACGTGGAATGTTAGTTTCACTGATTTGGGCATTCTCTCAATGAGCATTCAGGTATCTAATTTTGAGTTTTTAGTCCCTATTACAAAAGGATTTACCTTTGCTTTCTCTGAGCCACACACACGACAGTCACTGCAGTACATTTGTTCTGTAATGCTGTTGTAAATCAGCCATTCAGGAACCTTGCCGTCGTTGCCAACTGTCCACTTGGTATTAACACGTCTTCTTTTACTGTTCTTTGAATTATCAACATCTTTTTGTTGGTTGCTTGTTTCAGCCGGCCTCTTGTGCCACCACATTTTAAAGCTCAATGTGAAAGAATAACAGTAGCAAAAAACAACTAATGAATCGTTCAATTCTGAGCAACCTGATTGGTTGTCGCTGTTATGCAGTTATTAAGACTGAGAGAGGCCGGTGTCTGTTCATATCGGGTAATCTAAGAGCCTTTTTCACAACCACAGATCCCTGCAGAGGATAAATGCAGAAAACATGAAACATCACATACCATGAAAAACATCAACAGTTTTTTTTCCATACTAGGTTCATTTAAAATTAAGTGAATGCAAGGTCAGACTGCCTCATGACATTTGAAATGTCACAAAAGCCTTACGGCACATTATTCAAAAAATTCTTTGTGGCTTTGAAATAGACTGAGTGTAAGTAATAGAGTACAGGGCAAAGAGCAGGTTAGGATTATTATTATTATGTTTTCAGGTAATTTAAATATTCTAATGTAATTTACAGTTAAATGTTTTTTTTTTACATTCCATTACACTTTCAGCAGTGTGCTTTGTATAGCAGGAGTGTTACTGTCATTAAAAAAATGCATCTGTTCACAATTTGGAAATTGCACCACTAAACATTTGGTGTTAAGTTCACCGTGGGACATGTAAATTGTGACAGTTTTGTAGCCGTTTCTAAGTGGTCTCTGTGGGGTTCATCCTGTCAGAGCCATCTGGTGTTAGTAAGTGTTACGAGGTTCTATCTTCTGTAGATGTCTGTTACCTGATTTGTGCTGTACTAATGATGAGAGGGCTACCTAAATTAGCAGCCTCTCTGGGTCCTTCTAAAGCTGGATAACGAAAGCAAGAAGGACCTGCTAAGACATATGGAAAGAGCTGAAATGAGATACGCCACATGTGCTCTGTTCCACATGGCTTAAATCACATGGATAACGATGGTCGATGCTAATGAGTTCACGTTTTTAAACTTTGAGTACTGAACAGTGCAACACAATTATTAAACACTTCTTTGGTATCACATACAGTCAGTTGTATCCCCTCTGGGATATCGTTGTTAAATGTTGTCATCAGAAGCAGCTGTGGAGCTGAAAGCTTGTTGGGGTTTCTGAAAGCCAGTACTTTTCCAATGAACACAGCAGTATAATTAGTCTTCTCTATTTCCTTTAGCCATTATTGAAGAAAGAAATGCATTAAAATGACGAATTTAATTCCAGTAAAAGAAGTCATGCAACTGCATCAAACTTTCCTCTGAAAAGTTGATAATTAATTTATAAATGACAAGACATTTATTAGAATACAAACCTCTGTAGACATTTACCCAACTTGCTGAATCAAGTCTCTCTTTGGTTAATATGCCATTAAAGGCTAAACGGATACTCTTCTTTAAAATGGGAAATCCCAGTTGGGGATCACTGCCACACTGTGATCAGCTGTTCCTTATCTCACAGTTTATTTCATGCTAAATCCTTCATATGTTTTTGAGACATTCTACTTAGTTTCAGATCCACTCACTAACAGGGATGGAAATGTAAGCTTGTTTGGGGACTGGAGGCAATACTCAGTCAGTGTATTCAGGCATACTGTTCCAGTGTGGCTTTACTTTGTATTAGCTCTTCTCGCTCCATCTCAGGGAGAAGGTGACATTCTCAAATGTTAAATTGTAAAAGATGAATAGAGGGATGTAGACACACAATGGGGAGTGAATAGCTTTGTAGAGGTTGACCTAAGAGGGCTGGCTGAGAGGTGAAAACGTGCATGCTGTCTCTAATCAAAGGGGATATTGTATAGAGATGGCACGTGATATTGAGGTGAGCTGCGGTTGCTTCATAGAGGTCATGCAGATCTTTGCTTACGGGTGATGTATATCAAAGCTGTGTGAGATGTATTAGTGGTTTTCTTACCAACACAGATCAATTGTGGCTAGTGATTGTGTTAGGGCTCCTTGAGCATATAGACCTGTGTTAATTCCAGCTACAGTAAATGGATGCTAAACACGGCAATGCAGAGTCTAGTGTACACAGTAACATGGAAGACAATGACAAACAAATTGTCATGCATAGATTTAGATTTTTCTTAATCAAATGTAGTTTATTATAGCAAACAGTAACAGGGAAATCAGTGACATTGATATAAAGGTGTGTATGGTACAGGTAGTGAATATATCCCCTGCAACATCTCTCTATGGTGCTCATTAATAACACTCTGGGAAGCTGAGGTATACACAGAGCGTAGTAAAGGAGACAAAAGGTTAAATGTGTATGAGACTGTGTGTGTGTTATGTGGATCCATCCTCTTGGAAACAGAAGGTGGGCTAGCTGGCAAGTCGGCCAATAAGCCTTGAAACCATAAAACCAATTCCCTAGCTGAGAAGAGATCAGAGACAAAAACCAGCCAGCCACTCAAGCAAACACGTATTCAGTAAGCAGGCTGGCAGTCAGGTGATTCACCATCTGCCAAGCACCTAGGCATTCAGTCAGCCAGCCAGCCAAGTGGTGTCCTTCCTCACTCTCTTTAAACTTAACCTTCCTCTGATTATAATCCCCTCAGTTATAAAGGCAGACATGGCAACACAACCATGGAAAACACTAAAATAATTAAAATGTAAACATACGTAAGTCTAAAATCACAATGAACACTTAACAATTATCTCTTAACATTAAGGTGCAAAATTAAAGAATACGTAAGAAATGCTTAATAAAGTGTAATAAAATAGTGCAAAGTGTTAAATATGAACATAGAGAAACCTGAGAAGAACTATTTACTGCAAGTTTAGTGCTAGGAAGTTCACAAGCTGATTCCCCCTCTGATGAATGAAGTGTTTTAAAATATGTGCAGTGTTTTGTAAACATAGGAGAAATTAAAATAAAACTGAGGTAGACTTTACATCTGTAACATAAAAAAATAAAAAACTGATACAGTACAGTAAAAGCTATTATTATTTTTCTCCGTCTAAAAGTCACGCTACAGCCTAAACCGTACATGGGGGCGGGGGTGGTAACCTGGCTTCTCGACAGTGCTCAGCATGTCTTTGTGATCTATATGATATGCCACTGCCTCCGTTATTTCTTTGTACCGTTTAGATGCTTTGTCATAAGGCACTGATGCAGAGTACCTCTCCATGGTGGTCTGCTGCTTGTGCGGTGTTGCAGCTGCAGATGTTGTTGGACGTTGCTGGCGAATACGGCTGTGCTCCAAAGGGTGAGCGCGGCTAAGGTGGTAAAACAAGTTTGTGGTATTACCGGTCTTGGTGGGGACGACGGTCTTGCATAATTTGCAGACGACATTGATCTGACTACAGCCAGACTTATAAAATCCAAAAAACTGCCATACTGGCGAGCTGACTTTTCCTGTTTTATCAACAATTTCTTTGCTCGCTGCATCACTCATTTTCCACTTATCACTCCACGCCGGTTCTGTTATTGAAGAATCCAACACGAGACAACGATATGGCGCAACCAAACATGATACTGTTACATGATTGGCTGTTAGCTGTCATTCCCTACGTTGCTAGGACCAGAGAGTGAGTGCCTTTGTTCATGCAACCAAATTTGCTTCGCAACCTCTGGTTTTTTCTGATGAAGAAAAAAGAATTATCTGACGGTTTTTTTGAACGCATTTTTTATTGATATTGATTACGTGTCTATCGCGAGACATATCGTTATCGTTTTATCGCCTAGCCCTAGCCAGTGCCATTGCTTTTGATGAAAGCGCATAACCAGGGGCACCGCCCAGAATCGAGCCAAGAGACTGAACAAATATATTTCACTGTTTTGAATCTCAGACATGTCGGCACAATTTAAATGGAGAACAATGACCGGCAAATGCCTTGTGTTTTCTTAGTTGATATTAGGGGTGGGAAAAACATTTGAAAATCGTATGCATCAAGATTTTCTTGGCGACAATTTTTAAAATCGGTTCTTTTCCCTAGAGTCAGTGTTTTTTGTTGTTGTCTTTTTACCAATGATTCACCTAAATGTTTTTTTTTGTTTATATGGTACCGCTGACAGCGACTACATCATATCCGTTTTCAGCAAAACCGACCGAAAGCAGAAAATGCAGAAAGTACTTCTTTACAAATGAAATAAATGTCAGACTGACTGACATGTGATGTTCATTCTTTTTAGAAAACAAATAGTTTTTAGAAATGCCTCATGATATATTGTCTCTTGAAGTGTATTTTTCAACTTTTGTTTTTGGTAAAGAAGGAAAAGAAAATCACAAAACTCAATACTATTGAATTGCAATACTTCTAGAATCGCAATGAATGAAAATCGCAATACAAATCAAATAGCACCCATGTATTGTGAAATAATCTAATCGGGACAAAAGCATATCGTCCCTGCCCTAATAGATATTGCTGATAGGCTTTGAGCAAGGCACTTTACAGCCCAGGAAAGCTGCTCAGTGGCCACAAGTAAAAGGCTTAGGCTGTTCAAGTATATCCAGCGTTAAGCAAATTAGAGAAATAAATAATGCAGATGCACTTGTTGAAATATAGAAATTGCCTGGCTGAAACTCAAGCAGCATGCATTTGTACTTTCACTTGATCCATGCAAATTTGATTTGCTATGTTTAATATAATCACCCAAGGCTAAAAGGAATGAAATTATGAAATAATCAGTCAGAAACAACATAAGTATGTGTGGGAGATGTCCGCTAGCACAAAAGGAGCCAAGAGCAAATATATGAATATATTATGACCTTGCCAAAACTTGCATACTGTACATGGGTGTACTAATTGGCTATACATCAGAGAGGCAGGGAGAGGTTTACACCAGAACAGATGAAAGTAGAGCAGAGCTCAGAGCCTTAAGTGACGCTTCAGTAACAAGCACAGAATAGCAGGGTGAATTTGAGCAAAGGGGTTGTAGTGTTTCTCTACTCAACATGAGTGTAAGCACTTAACTTCTCCTGCCTGTGAATCTCTTGATCTTCTTCCTTTCTCTTTTGTACTTTTAGTGTATGTTACCTTTTCTTACCCATATCTTACTCTCCCTACTTTGTCATCTTTAATTTTATTGATAACTTTTAAATGTTTGAAGTTCTTGTATCTCTGGTTGACCTCTCAAAATTCTCTAGAGAAGGAATAGAGAGCCTTTCATACTAAGTAGTACTATATGGTCTAGTGAGACTTATTCTCTTATTAGTGTGTTTGTGAGTAGACCTTTAGAGGACCCTTGGTTTGGCAAGGGAGCCTCAGAGCAACATGAGGCATATGGTAAAGAGTTAAGAGCCCTGCATGCCCCAGCTTGTGCCTTTGCAATAAGATGTGTGCCCTGTGTGCTGATACTGGATAACCTAAGATCAGTATTTGACACCTTAATGGAATATTTTGACATTTTCGGAAACAGGCTTATTTGCGCATGTCTGTTTAAATAGAAAAGTTACAGCCAGCAGCCAGTTCAGCTTAGCATAAAGACTGGAAGCAGGGGAAAGGGCTAGGACAACATCTGAATGTCAGGCTATTCTTTTCCACATTCCAGCTCCGAATTTGTGGCCACAGGCTGGTGCTTACAACTTAAAACGTTGCAGTCCAACCACATGTGACAAACTGTTGGTGATTGTTCTTAATATTTGTGCGACTTTTAACATGTATCTGTCAGGTACGCAATTTCTATATATTTTCAGTATACTGTGCATATAAGGGCATGCATTCAGAAGTCATGTCATTCGCTTTCCAACTGTGAAAAAAAAGTACTACAAACACTAGTGCAGCTCAAAAGCAAAAGGATGAGAGCACAGTGGGTATCTACAATAATTACTTGGTGCTTGCGGATGGCTCGTGCACATCTAAGAGAAGAGATGTGCATGGAGGCACTCAGCATGCTTCCTCCTAAAGGGAGCAGAGGAGTGAAAGGGACAACAGTGGAGAGGACAAAGAGCCCCTCTTTTCCATCCCACCACCACCACCACCACTATCAGGCTTAGACAGGGTCACACCAACCATGTCCACTGGGGCCACAAGGACGACGGAGTGCAAGTTGGGAGGGAAACAAGGATGCAGGAAAGGGTAGAGGAACAGTGGGAGGTAGAGTGGATGGTGCTGTACTCCAAGGCTCTGAGGAGTCAGCAGTTAGAACAGATATTGTAGTGCTTTGTGGAAAAGCATAGAGCACGACTACTGATACAAAGCTATCACTGCAGAGAGCGTGTGTGGTTGAAATTAGATTAAAACCACTATGTTGACTCATAGATGTTATCATACACGGAATCCATTATAGAGTATCTTAGAAAAGTCGATGGCGCTCAATCTTGCAGTAGATAAACATGACATACTTTCTCATATTTCTGCCTCAGGAAAAGTATGGGATTTAAAGTGGGTGGAAGAAAACCTGTTTTGTTCTATCTAACCGCTTCATTCATTTCATGGATCATCTGCTCATGACAGAAGGTGTATTGCACAAAATGTCGTGGAACAGAAACAACAACCAGAGATATTTATAAGCGATCATTTTATTGTCATCGCATTTTGCCAACAGGGGGTGCTGCAGCACCTCCAGCACCCCTACTTCCCGCCTCTGATTGTGTATAAAATTCTAACATACAAAATAACTACACATCAGCCACAGTTTCAGTTTATCTTTACTTTCTAGACCCCAACAACGAAGTCCATCGTCTATTTCAGGAAATTAGTACCATTATTAACAATTATATGAAATAGAAACATGACCTACTGTAGTCTTGTATAGAACCAATAATTACCTCAACCAACAAAGTCACTTTTTCATTTTCATTATATTGTTGGATTTTTTTAAAGAATGTACGGAACAATCATTTTCTTGGTGCTCTTATCTGCAATTTCAATGATTAGATATTTATGTTTTCAATAAAATACATCAAATAACGGAAATGATTCCAAACCACAAGATTATTTATGCTTTTTTTAAATGGATAGACTGAACTGTAAAATGAAGGCAATGAAGTAGTGGATTTACATAACAAAAAATGAGAAATAAGAAAGTATCCCAGGGAATAACATGATATTGATGTTGGTTTATTTGACTGCCCTCATTTTCTCCACTGTGATGAGCTCAGCAGAAATAAAATATCTTTGAACTTTAATTTTCCCCATTTGCCTCACTTTTATTCCCATGATTTAGCAGTCCCTGCGGTCTTCCACTGTGCTCTTTGTTATGCCAGTGTGGCTTGGAAACTGTTGATGGAAGTGCTTTGCTTTGGCTGGTGTCAAAACATGTACCACGCCATTGCGTGGGTGTGTGAAAGATTAATATGTTTGCTTTAGATTCAAGGTTTTCTCTCTGTCTGTCTCTCTCTGTCAATATACTGAAGACGTAAGAGGCCCTAAGAAGCCGGTGGCTAAACTGGCCAGTAAAGCTGTGTGAGGTTTGACTCTGTATCAAAACCTAAAAGATGTATCATCACTTTAGCCTGAGTGCAAACATGAATAATACGAAAGTCATCATCTACCAATTGAGAGTCAGTTTACTTTATTTCCAGACACGTAGTCCATGGAAGAAAAAGATCAGATACAATTGTCTATAGAGGATTAGGGAAATCCTTTAAAAATTCAATGAAAGAGACGTGAACAGATATATTGAAATGTATACAATGGCTACTAACCAAGTATAGTTGTCGGTTATCTTTAAAGTACACATTTTATTAAAATAAGTGATACTAGATAGATACAAAATGCTGGACTGTTTGGATTTAACAATAGACATTATTTGGTGATAGTGGATAGTAATGCCTCTTGTATACATTTTGATATATTTTGTCTTGTTGTGACAATAAGTATCATGCACAGTTTTACATACAGTTGTAATTCATTTTACAAAGAAATCTCCCTTTTTTATAACATCTTCCTCAATTCTCCCCCTTCTAACACTAGCCCCTTCATTTACATATACTGTACTGTATATCCATAGCCTTATAAAACATGCTCATCTAACTAATAAATCCATGAGTCTCTGCCTGTTGTCTGGCTGTCACGTGCATATGGTTACCCGCGTGTGCAAATGACGTCACACAACATACTTTTGTGTGAATAAACTAGGTCTTAAACTGTTACTAAAACTAAGCGAATGCACAATAAAGGTAAACAAAAGAAAATTTAGCGGCGGAGCTCTGGGCTGCTCGGCTCTCGGTCAAAAAATAAAAACTCTCTCTCTCTCACACTTACACTGCCGGCGTTGGCTGAGTTCGTCTCCCGGTCTGATTCGGGTTGCTGATTAACACATGTTTTTGTGGATTGCACCATCGTGAGTCCATTAATGAGGCAAATGTCTGTTTGGGAACTGCACTTTTGGTTTATTTTTCTGCCTTGTTGAACAAGTTTCCATCAGAAATCAGATTAATTGTTTTAAGTGATGTCACTTGAGTCAGTGAAAAACAATCTGGGCGTGCGAAGTTAGAATAAACTAAGCTTACCAGCCTTCTGTAGCCCGCTCCTCATCTCTGCTTGAGGCTAGTGGCTCGAGGCTACATAAGCTGCTACTTGCATAATACACCCAAATCTCTGACCGAACTGTCTTGAGTTGCATTCTGCGTAATGTAGGCGGCAGGTTTTGTCAAGGAGGAAGAATGCATGGAATTAAAGAAGATAACTGCTGTTTATTAAATTGTCCATCATTAGTCCAACAATGTTATAAGAGAGCAATGTTAAATCTGTGAAGTACTCATTTAATGTCAGTAACGGCCACATGTGCTTCAGCTTACTATATGTACTCATGGCCTGTCATTATTTCCATGGGTCTTCAAATGATCCATGTCCTGGTCCTAATGCAGCACAGTGTTCTGAGACTATGATGCAATTGCCACTGTTCTCAGCCTTTGTTATGAGGTTTGTGTAGTGGCATAGTTAAAACTTAAAAGTAGTGCTGTCAAACGATTAAAATATTTAATGTCATAGTTAACTCGCAATCGCACATTTTTCTCTATTCTAAATGTCCCTTGATTTCTTTTTGTCCCATTATTTTTTCTCATTTTAATGCTCTTATCAACATGATACAACGATACTTTTAAAATGGTTCCTGAACCGAAAGATTTATTTATATATATATATGTTTGTCTGTTCTGTATGTTAAAAAATATAAAACAATAAAAAGTTGATCTAAAAAAAAAGGAGCACAAAACAGCGAAAACAACCACTGGATGGGAAAAGGGTATTTGACAATAACTTTGAATGCACCACGAGAGCAGCAGTGTGCAGGAGTGGAAAGCAGCTAGGTTCGAAAGCTAACGCTACCCGGCCACCTGTCCCATCAATCCTGCTTGCAAGTGTCCGCTCATTAGACAACAAACTGGACTACATCCAACTTCAACGAAACTCCCAACGCGAGTGCAGAGACTGCTGTGTTTTTGTTGTTGTGGAAACATGGCTGAACAACAGTGTACTGGACTATCAGACAGACGGAATCTGCAGCGGAGTGGGACAAAAAAATCTACCGGGAAATTTTGTAGACCACCGGCCCTCGGGGGGCGGGGGAGAGATGAATGTTCGGGAATAAGAGGTTGCTGCGGCCCGCCGTACAGGTTAGACCAGCGGGCATCAGTGGCGGCCGGAGCGGGCAGCGTTGGCGGCCGGAGCGAGCAGCAGCAGCTGCGGCGGCCGAAGCGAGCAGCAGCGGTGGCCAGAGTGAGCAGCTGCAGCGGCCGTAGCGGGCAGCGGCCAGAGCGGGCGATCACAGGGGGACATCCTCAGTGGTGAAACGCGAACGGGGTCTGGGGTATAACCTAGCTAGGTGGAAAGCTAACGCTAGCCGGCCACCTGTTCCATCAATCCTGCTTGCAAGTGTCCGCTCATTAGACAACAAACTGGACTACATCCAACTTCAATGAAACTCCCAACGCGAGTTCAGAGACTGCTGTGTTTTTGTTGTTGTGGAAACAACAGTGTACCGGTCTATCCAGCCTGTTTTTCTGTCGCTGGGTAAGAGTGGAGATGGGCTGTGTTAACATGGACTTGTGCAGAAATGAGCTGCTTGTATCCAACTAAATGCTAACTGCTGGTGGAGTTTGTGACTATTAAATGCCGACCATTCTACATTACACGCAAATTTACGACTGTGTTTATAATCGTGTTTACAGTCCACCAAGCGCTAATGCTAGTATGCGTTAGCTGAACTTTACGGAGCATATGTGTGTGCACTAGCTAAATGTAGCCTGTTTCGTATGTTGTTTTTATATAATGTCGTTTTTATATATTTTAAATGTGTAACACCACTAGAGCCACGGTGAAACGTTGTTTTGTGTATATGGTTGAAATGACAATAAAACACATTTGAGTTGAATGCTGCCTCACTGTCTGTCTGTAAACGGTAGGCGTGGCTTGGGAGTGGAGTCTAAAGCAGCGAAGCAAGTGCATTCTGGGATTTGGTGTCTTTCATCCATATAAGCCAAAAACACATTTTCTGGCTTATCTCGGCCTAGAAGGCACCAATTTCTATACTTTTTTCCCCCCACATTTCTACTACATAAGTGACCCAATTTAAAGATATATTCGTCTTTCCAACGGTGAAATATCCCTTTAACTGACAGCATTACTTAAAAGTTCCACTTTTGAAGTCTTGTGAATATTCTTCTACAATTCCTAGGTGTTATTTTTAAATGTGGAGATTAATTATTCAGTGTCAATTTTGAGTAGTAATTCCCCTCTCGTCATGCATCAGTGGCCACTCCACATCATCCCCATATTATTCCGCTCCTAAATGAGACGTATTATTATACACTCTTATCTCATTTAACAGATCATTTGTAATGAGCAAAGTCATTTTTTTTGTGTTTACTTAAAATGCTTTGTCTTGTGTGTGTGTGTGTGTGTGTGTGTGTGTGTGTGTGTGTGTGTGTGTGAATTGGATGTGTGCAGTCATGTACCATGATAAGTACTTCATTCTTTTATGAAGTATACCAATGAGATGTAGAGAAGGAGGAAAAGAGGCCACTAGCATTATTGTGTTCCACCAACTCACTATATATATATATAATATGCATCCACAGAGACACACAGGACCCGGGACCCCCATGTTCACAATCACAGGCTATTTTTTGGAGCTACCTTGATCTTCTTGTCCTCATCTCTCCCCTTGTCCCCTCCCCCCTTAACCTCTCTTCCTTCTCCCTGTGGTCATTTGTATTCATCCACCTCCATTTGCTGTCACCCTGCGTCAGTCACAGCCTGCTCTGAACTCCTCTCTCTCTTGGAAAGCTGCTCCGCTCGTTTTCCTCCCTTACTCTCCTCGGTCCCTCTGTTCTGCATCTCCCCTACCCATTTCCTCTCATCGTGGCAGGCTATGTTCATATCAGGGTGCTGCTCAATAAATAACTATTGCCATGCTCAAAAATAAATGCAACTGAACATAAGACGGATACACAAAGTCTGCTATTCAACAGCATGCACACTCGCACGCATTTAATCAAACGTTCCCGCGGAGTATTATTATGGATCCTGGCCAGGGTCTACATTACTTTTTTCATTGGCAGTGAATCCAATAATAACTGAAGACTCCCTGAAGTTTTAACTTACTGGGTTATTCAGTCTTGACGCACACTGGCTACGACTCATAATGCTTTGAGAATTGCATATAGGCCTATGCTCCATTATTTTTCCTGTCTCCTGATTCTGTTAAAATTGTTTTTGAAGTAATTTGAGCCACTGGGGCTAGTGTTGGATGCCAGATATTTAAAATGCTGTTGTTGGCTTTAGAAAGCATCAACTCACTTTATTCCATAATGATGAATGCAAAAACACAAGCCATAGTTTATTTAGGGCCCACAGGCAGAATTAACCTAATTACCAATCTGATCTTTGAATCTACACATCTAAAACTGTAACATTTGCTGCCTATTATTTACAGAGTAACTAGCTCTACCACAGCCACCCTGTCAGTTGTAATTCCTCTTTTTGTATGTGTTTGAGTGTGCATTTGTGTGCTTTTAGGCCAGGAGGGAGAGGATGTGACCTGTGACCATCAGTGAGAGGGAAGGAGGGAATTTTACCACAGTCCCTGTCAGGGACACTATAACAGCTGTGCTAGCCAACTAACTGTCCATGAGATAACCTCACTGTGGCTGAGAGACCAGCTGTACAGGTGTGTTTGAAAGGGTTTTGTTTTGATGATATACTTACAGTGCATGCAGGTTTTGTTTTGCTTACTTAAGTTTTCAGCTCTCTCTCGTGAGCCAGCGCCTGGTTATTTGTGATGTTGAACAGTGATGCAGAACCAGTGTTCACTCAGTGTTTTTTTTAGAGGAGTGGACTGGCTCTATTTTGCATTCACAAGGTCGACTGCTCTCACCACGGGCAGTGAGTCATCTGAAGCGAGAGCTCCTTAAATGTTAAGAAAAATGACACTGTTCTAAAGGAGGAAACCACTTCTTAATAGTACTGCATGCTCAGGATAAAAATGACAGTTGATATAAATAAGATTCTACGAAAATTGTAGGTATAATCACCCCACATGGCCTAAGATGGGGATGAGCCCTGAATAAAGTGGCTATCATATCAAAGACTAACAAAGGTGTAACTGCATAAAGAGTCTCATTTCTGTTGGCCCGAGCAGGTTGGGCAGCATGAAGTCATGGTCTGCATCTTACTGATAACTTTCTGTTCACTAGAAAACATTTCTACACAAATGCTGCCATCTATTGGTCAAATACATGAAATTCTCTCTGCGCTTGATAATGGATTCTCTACCAGAGCTTTCATGATGTTTATATTATGGTCAATTTCTGTTGATCATCGCTATCATATGTGGCCCTTTAACTGATTATGTACAAATGAATACTGAAGGCACTTTTATACTCCTCTTACTTGACTAAGATATAGACATAATGTCAGTAATCACAGAGTGTGATGGCTAGAATTGATATTCAAATTTGTAATAGAAACAAGCCTGTACTACTATTAGTTTAACCTAAATACAAAATTATTTTTTCCATAGTGCAAAAACCAACAGCAGCTGCAAGCCTGAGTAGCATTTTATAGTGGCATTTTGTATGTGTACCAAATATTTGGGGATGCCTACAAATGAATTTGTTTTTGTAGAAAATGAACATGCACATTTTGAGCAGCTGTGGAAACCACATGTCCCCTGGTGAGTATCTTCTGACTTCTCTGTTGTGTGTATGAATATGCTTTGCCTATATTCTGCAATATGGCAACAAATAGTGTGTAAGCAGGCTGTAATCAAGTATATGAGAAGGGGACTGCTTAGTTGTTTGTGAGTGAAAACATGATTCCAGCTTTACTAATACAAATGCATGAACACTCTACCAATTTATTTGGAAGGAGGCAGATATGTTTTGCTAAAAATACTCAATCCATTTTACAGTTTTGTAATAGAAATGCCTCCACATAAAGCATGATTAACTCATGAACCTTGTAAATGGCAATCTGTACACCAGAGTGAGTTAAAGCTTATTAGTTCAGCAAGTTTTTCTTTCTGCTGCACCATTTTAACATTTGTCGTCAGCTAATCACTCGGGTAATTTGATTGCGTCCAAATGTTCATGTTCATTTGATCTGATGATATCAACTTAATCAGGAATACCAGGAATACATGTCAGTGTCAGTGTCAAAAATCACAATACAAGAAAAAAAAAGAGAAAACACACATTTATAACCATTTATAACCACCGTACGTGTTTCCTGGACCTGCCACTGGACCTCACAGTGGTAGAAAATGTCCACTTGAGGGTGGCAGAGCTGCATTATGGTTTTGGATGCTTGCGTTAGTAATATAATGGCTTTTAAAGACTGCTTAGGGTCTACATTGAACTGTAGAAAAACCGTTGTTTAAGTCACCCTTTCAGTGTCTCTTTAACTGCCTGCCACCCCCTCTCCTCCCACTAAATATTATTTCAATAGTATTTCAGCACTGTCCCCTCACCATCATATGTCTGCTAGAACATTACATTTATGTAAGTGGTAACTATAGCAACAGTACATGTCATCTTGTAGTCAATCTTAGTCATCATAGACATCCTTTGGACAAAACATGAAATTAAGTGCATTGATTTGATAGTCAAGTATCACACAATGAACCCCTTTGCCAATAACAACCCAGACTCCAGACTGTGCTCTTTGAGCTGACGGCATGCTGTGTACTGCCAAAAGAAAGGCATTCAATCTGTGAAGATTAAAAATGTTTTGCAAGGAGATAGTGGGCAATGAGCTCAGATTTTCACACAGATTTGATGTGTTATTTAAGATGACAGTGTTCCCCTCTCATTTTTCATATAAGGTTTTGTTTTACAAAGAAGGGAAATGGGACAATTAGACAAAACATTTGTCAAAACTGAGTCACAACCGAATTATGGTGAATACATACACGACTAAATACTCTGATCTTCGGTTTTCCTCTTTGTATGGTGAAGTTAGAAGATGCGTTATCTGCCGATCAGGTACGAATCATACCTATGTAGGCTAAAACAATGTACAAAGCTTGACATTTTATCATCAATACATACACAGAATGCTACATTTGTGAAACCTATAATGTAATTTTTTTGTTAAGACACTCTGAGAGGTGTTGACTCATCAAAATTATTTTTTGGAGGACTATTACACTTCACTGTCAGATGTTAATGTTTTTGTGTCCACTGCCTGTTTATTAAAGAAAGCGGGGAAAGTCTGGGGCTCCTTATCACTTTTTTGTATTCCAGTGATATCACATTTTTTGCTGAAGACAACAAAAAACACAACTACTGCACTTTCTGTTTAGCAATCGCCATACAGATTTTTTTCTTTCATAACAATTAAAAAAAACCAAAAAAAAACATTAGGCCTGTACTAGGTGCACGTTGCACTTTCATTTGCGTTCTCAGTGCATGCCAGTGTTGTGTGCCAGTTTCTCTGTATGTGTTATTGTGGGTCTGTTTGAGCATCTGCATCATAGACTGTAAAAATAAGGTCTGCATATACTACAGTTTTGCCCTGCAGATTGGCTCCCCCTTTCTTGTTTTTGTTCCTCCAGCCTTTAGTTCAGCCAAATCCACTTGTCCCTCTCCATCCATGTTGCCCCTGGTAACCATGTGGAAATGCTCATAGTCATGTGCAGCAACAGGGAGGGGTTAAGGAAAAAAACTTTTACAAAGAAAAGAAGAAAAAAAGACAGGCAGTAAGACAAGTAGCATAAGAGAGGAAAGGAAAGCTAGAAGTATAAGAGAGGAGTGGGAAAGAATGACAGTAATGATATGTTCATGTGAGACAAAAACAAATAAAACATTTGCTCAAAGAATGGCATTCATCTCTTTTGACTTTTGTGAGGTGATGATTAATTGCATGCTGTCAAATGAAGGACAACAGCTCTCATAGCTGTCATGACTGAATGTCTGACTGACTGCCACAGCTTGCCTTTGACTGGTGGTTGCATTTTGATGATGTTGACAGGCCAAAGGCATGAGACTCAGATGAGTCCCACTAACTCTGGTTTGGTCAAAATAAACCCTTAATTCACAGAGTTAGTTTTGAAAATATGTTGGCTTTACATTACTGTATTTACTAGCTGTCTCTCTGTCATTGCTGGCCACGTTGTGTTACTGGGTTAGCTCGCTGAACAAGAGTCTGTCGCTGAGTAGTCTTTATACCCAAACCTACTGTATGTCCACACTTCGTTTTAGCGTTGTACCAGCGGCTCTCACTCGTTCTTCGGAGGCAAACCATTAAATTATCAAAAGAAAATCGGCAAAAAATGGCCCAAATACACTGCCCCAAAAAAATCTTTGTTATTAGCTAAGCTAGTATTCAGTTAAGTATTCAGTTAAAACAGATCGGTAATGTTGTTTTGCCCACAGTATTGTTTGTCAGCAACCGGTCATATGGTATAGGAGGCAATTTGGTCTTGTGTGCTCTGATGAATCTGGCATGCAATTAACACACCAGTCATAATTTTGTTTTAATGAAACTTAACTCCTGACATTTGCTCCTAGTGTTCTTCACCACTGTTTTGGAGAAAAAAAATAACGAGAGAAAGGCTAACCAGCTATATAAAAATGAATGTATGCATTTTCTTTTTAAATGAGTGTTCTGTGGTGCATCTAATTTATTCTGATATGTGGATTTTGAAGTAACTGATAAATATTCTAAAGTTCCTTCAAATAATTAAATCGTCTTTAAAGAATAGAAACTTTAAAATGTTACATTTGAGAATGTAATTTGGTATGGAGGTAGAATGGGTTAGCACTTTTAAAGACTGGTGATTGCCTATTCTCGCATTGCCTAGTCTTTATCAACAACATTCAGCTTCCGGGATTGTTCAGGTGCCGGCGGAAATTCCGCAGGATGTCCCTCATTTCGGCCGGATGTTCGTTGCCTTCCGCTTTCTTTGTGTTGGCATTTTAAACTCTGGTCAATTTATGAGGACTATGGTTAACTGCTCCTCAGATCTCTGCAGGGTAAATCCAGACAGCTAGCTAGACTATCTGTCCAATCTGAGTTTTCTGTTGCATGAATAAAACAATCATTTTATGCATTTTACGCATTGACCTTACTCCACAGCGCTGCGGAGAAAGGTCTGGCCCCTTTCACACATACTCCCAGATAAGAGAAAAAAAACACTCTGGTTTGTTTGCATTTCTTTAAACCAATCACAATCGTCTTGGGCGGCGCTAAACTCCGGTCGCAAAGATGGTCAATCTGCAAAATGGACTCGGAAACATTGACATATATATAATGGACCAACAGATCCTGTTGCTCTGGACGGAGACCAGTGAAGGCCATTAGAAGCACTTTTCCGGTGATGGCTGAGCGTTACTGCGCAGCCTCCAACTGAGAGAGACAACGTAAATGTGCCGTGAGCAACGTGTCTGAAAGTTGTAAGTCTTCTGGTAGTTGTTCCAAGAGAAATCTCAATCATTCCGAATATTGCAGAGGCGTAGGTATATGTAAGGAGAAAACATAGGCACAGACTAATTATTGCTAACTAAAATGCTAGTTAACATTAGTAATTACACTTAAACAGCTAATGTGAGACGAAACTGCCTGCGCGCTTCTGCGTGGTTATGACACAATCGTTAGCCTATTTTTACAAAAAACGTCTGCTACGGAGCCATAACGTGAGGTACAAGGTAATGGAGCCTTTTATACATTGTTGTGTTTCTTTAGAAATAAACAATGGACAAATAGAGTCTTTAAACGCTTCAGATGTAAAGTTATTCGCTGTCAAAGTGGCGCCAAAATGAATGGCAGTCAATGGAATGCTAACGGGAGGTGATGGCTTGTTAGCATCAAAATGGCGCCATAGGAGGTTCGTGGTCCGAGGAGAAGCTTACCCCCTTGCTCGGAAAGGAACTTGTTTTGGTGGAACATTTGCACCCTGCAAAAGAAAATGCCACACACAATATTAAAGCGCCCATATTATGCTCATTTTCAGGTTCATAATTGTATTTTAAGGTTGTACCAGAATAGGTTTACATGGTTTAATTTTCAAAAATTACCATATTTTTGTTGTACTGCACAGCTCTCTCTCACTGCTGCAGATCCTCTTTTCACCTGGTCTCTGTTTTAGCTACAGAGTGAGACGTCTTTTCTTCTTCTTCTGTACTATCTTTGATTGCACTCGCACATGTGCAGTAGCTCAGATGTAGATCATGTCAGCTAGCTAGCTCCATAGACAGTAAAAGAGAGGCTGTTTCTCCAACTTCGGTCAGTTACAAGGCAGGATTAGCTGGGAGACTTCTAAATGAGGGCGCACATGGAAGTAGTTCTTTTGTAGATTATGGTGAACTTGTGTGTGTTGTAGCAGTGCTTTGCTATTGAGAACGAGGTAGCATGCTAGCGTTAGCATTAGCGTTAGCATGATAACGCTACGAGCTAACTGTTGCGGTTAGCCAGCTCGTTTCGGCTTGTGACGTCAGAAGCCGTGCCGATTTTGAACAGCTCACCCGGAGACTGAAGGCAGGACACATTCAGAAACCGTATCTCACTCAGAACAGCATGGATAGATTTTTTTTCAAAGTTTGTATGCGTGTGGAAGCACCAGAGACACAAAATAACACCCCAAATCCCAGAAAAAGTGTTTTTTTCATAATATGGGCACTTTAAAGTTAACTGTTCACACAATACAGTAACATGAGCTATATAAATTAGCTGGATACATGGTTAAACGCAATTTGCTCTTAACATTGTATTGCTGTGTGTATTTTGTCCATAGCAAATCCCCAGTATTTGGTCCCAAAATTTCCCAGTTATAGTAAATGCCGTAAACATTATTTGCAAATCTTTACAATCATAACCCCGAAATAACCAAGCAGGCCTGCCTTGTTGCACGATCCAAATTTTCTTCAAAACTTGCCATGTTCAGTGTGTAGCTTGCTAGCTCGAAGGTTGTTGTTGTTTCCCGAAATGAAGTTTTGCAAGGCGAGGGACATCCTGTGGAACACCCGGCCAGCGATTATCCCGTAAATTAACTGTACTTGATCCAGAATATTGATTGCCTAACTTTTCATCTAGCAAATTATCCAGTGAAATCTCTTTAAATCTAAGATGAATTAAACCTTTGCTAAGCCCCGCCCCTCGAATGCAGACCAATCATATGGCGTTTTTCCATTACATGGTACCTGCTCGACTCGTCTCGACTCGACACACTGTGCGTCCGTTTTCCATTGCAGTTTTTAGTACCGCCTCAGCGTGGCTGGTCGTTTTATATGCCGGCTTGACGCACACACCAGCGCACAAGTATAAACATCAGGCCACTTGAGCTTGTTTTACAGTTCTGTGGAGGCTCCACGCAGAGCTTTCGCCGTAGCCTATATAAAAGTGGCCTGATGTTTATACTTGTGCGCTGGTGTGTGCGTCGAGCCAGCATGTGTGTGTGTACGTAGGCTACGGCGAAAGCTCTGCCTGGAGCCTCCGCAGAACTGTAAAACAAGCGGCGCCGCAGTAAACTGCCGTGACCTAACGCGACACACACACACAGAACGTGGAAGGTGTGTTGTTGTTGCCACAGCCAGAAGACACATTTAGTTTCAAATGAAGCTGGAGGCAGCAAAAAAAAAAAACAGCTGGTTAAACTGTTTAAAAATAGCGGGTTTGTTCAGGACACCCATCTGTCGCTTTCACGTCACCTTTTGGTATCGGCTCAGCTCGCTTGGAACCTCGACTGAGGTGGTACTAAAAAAAGTACCTGTTAGCAGGTACCAGGTACTTTTTTTCGTAATGGAAAACTAAAAAAGTCGAGGCGAGTCGAGCAGGTACCATGT
Organism: Sander vitreus; assembly: GCF_031162955.1. Classification (NCBI taxonomy): domain Eukaryota; kingdom Metazoa; phylum Chordata; class Actinopteri; order Perciformes; family Percidae; genus Sander; species Sander vitreus. The sequence goes on along the minus strand of NC_135859.1, from coordinate 20,663,772 downwards.
AATGGAAAAGCGACTATAGTGTAGCATCAGCCAACTCTAACCGGGGTGCGACAACTGTGCGGCTCTGCTCCATAGTCTCTCATGCAATCATTTCAGATTTTCTACATTTTTGACTGGTTTTGTGGATTTCGAGCCAGACGTGGTAAAACATTGTGCCTGGGGCACGTGTAAGAGTGATAATCGTTACCCGGAGAGGTTGGAAGGAGGATGTTAAAACCTGTGGAGCTAACATTAGCAGAGTACAGCACATCATTAACTAGCACTATGCTATGCTAGCTACTGAAGGTATAGCGAATGTATACACATGCCGCTTTTGCTTTTTAATGATTGTAACAGTGAATAAAGACATACCCTGCTTTACAGTGACAGTTGTCACTGCAGCGTGGGCAGTACATGTAGATGCATGCAACAGCGCTCGGTCTCCCGCCATGCTGGAGCTCCCCCCGCTCACCGCCACCTGTTTTCGCTGCTGAGTCAGTTTGACATCCTGGAGATCCTTCAAATGCATATTGTAGACCCTTCTGTCTGCTTCACTTTGAAATTGCTTTTCAGTTTTTTCCAAAATTAGATCATCTTTCTTAGGGGAATGCAGTTAGTGACAGTGTGGGCACCATGCTAGCTGCGACAGCTTGGCGGAGTAGCAGCGGCTAAAAATCAAATGGACGGGGCTTAACAAAGGGTCAATTGCCACAAAATTTGGACACACATTCATGGTTCCTTGACAATGTATTCTGATTATTGACTATTCATTTAGGGCCACCAACAGGTTGACATTTTTGGTTGAAATTAAAATGTCTGGTGTTGGGAATTCATAGGGTACGAGTTCCCCGGTCCCAACACTGGCCACCTGCAAAACATGCTTCCTGCAAAACTAATTCCCACCTGCCCCAGCTGAACTTTGTGTTTAGCATAAACAAATATTCTAACATGCTAAACTAAAATGGTGAGCATAAACTTTAGGCTATACCTGATAAACATGTTCACATTGTCATTGTGCACATGTTGCAAAGCTGACGTTAGCAGTTAGATCACATCACCACTGTGCCACTGCTGTGTAGAGCAGTTAGCATGGCTGTTAGTCTTGTTTCCCTAAATCTCAGGAATGTGAACTGTAACCAGAGCTTTTTGTTACTGCATATCTGGAATGCCTTGATGGGGAGCAGCTTACTATACAGCTTTATAAGTGCCACATACTTTGAGTATATAATCGACAACAGCCAAAGATAAACTAATAATTCATTTAATTGTATATTTTTGCATTTGTATTGGGATGATTCAGCAATGATAAGAAATGCTTAAAACGTGCTGGTTAAAATGTTAGTCAAATGTAAATTTGTACACATGTACACATATACACATGGCATTTTCCCAGGTATGTCCTCTCAAACTGAGATTGGATTTGGGGTTACTCAATAACTAATGTAGCCTGACATCGTCATACTCAGATTCTAGTCAGAATATGAGTCTGATACTGCTCCATTGGGCTGTGATTGTAGGGCGTGTTTCAACAGAACCAGGAAAGTGGAAAATGGAAAAAATGCCTCTGCACTCAATTGGATAGACCTACAACCAATCAGAGCAACGGAGACAGACGTCACAGAAGCTGCAAGTCAAATGCAGGCTTCGACAGAGCAAAGGCATAGGCGGCAGTTTTCGTGTCGTGCGGACGGGTGTGGCAATGTGTATATATATATATGTGATCGCGGTTCTCTGTTCCTCTTTTAAAATGAATGCGCTGTCGATATCTTCTATAACAGACGCGATGGCGGAATCTACACATCTCAATTCTCCAGCGGCAGCCATCTTTGTTGTAAACAAATTCAACCCAAGCGCTTTTTGGTGATGTGGTTGATTACGTTACTGTTGATCATCTGTCCATCATTGTATAAAGCCCGCCCTGACAATTTGATTGGTCCAAACAGCTCTGGTTCAAGCATAGTTGCTCCACAACGGATCAAGTCCAGACTGAACTTCCCAACCTCAAGTGTTGTGGGCGGGGCTAAGTTCGGCTGGCATCCAGGCTATAACTAATGGGTACTTAAGTGTGGTCTGCTGCATTGACAAATGCACCTTCACAGATGCCTCGGCTCTCAAGCACACGCATGCGAGCATGCGTACACCATTTTTAGTGTTACTGAAGCTTACCATATTTCTCCTCATACCTCCCTGTTTTTCTCCTCTCTTTGTGTGGCACACACACAAATGATCAGTAGCTTATAAACTGGCTGCAGTCAGCAGTCAGTCTCTCTGTGTAGTGAGAGGAAGGAAGGATAAATTGCTGCGACTGGATGCAACAGAACTCAACCAAGCCTTACTGGATTGAGTCATGCTAGGCTGGGTTTTTATGGGTGAACCAACACAGGTTCCCTTTTGGCTTTTACCAGACAGAGATGGGCTTTTCTGGGCTGGAATAGACTGAATTAGTTTAGCTAAACTCGCTGGTCTCGATTCCACTTACTGTGTTTAGTCTGCCTGCAGTCCTTGGGGAGACAGGGCTGGAATAGACGGAATTCCCTTTTATTATTATTTTTTTTTGCATTCCGCCCTCCCTCTTTCTTTCTTCCATCCTCCCTTTATCTTCTCCCTTGCACTTTCACAGCAGACATCCAGTCTTGCAGAGCAGACAAAGGCAGTGCTTCTGTTCATCTGCTGGCTCCTTAAAAGACGGAAAAGGAGAAAAAGAACAGGGATTTTTTGTCTCTTTTTTTATCCCCTGCTTTTGTACAGAAGGAGCTGCTGGTTTGAGGAATTTCCAGCTAAGCCTTTCAGTTAATCATTCAGAGGATTTTTGGATCTGCTTTTTTTCCCCTTTTCTTTTCTACAGATTCCTAAATTTTAAGGAAACCTTTGGACTCTGACAGAGAAGAAGCATATATTGACGTGTGTATTGCTTTATTTCTGATATATCTTGGCTGCCTTTGCTGTTCATTCATTTGGCCGCTGCTGGTGTTCGTGGTGAAGCCGGGGCAGGCATGGCCCAGCAGGCAGGCATGGGGGTGACCCACCAGGACACCCTGGCAGTGCCCCCCATGCCCAAACACTCCGGCCTGAATGAAGACCTGGTGAAGATCCTGCGGGAGAACCTGCTGCAGCCAGAGAGGCAAAGAGGACACCGGCGGTCGCCCTCCTCTATCTCCCCCCGGCTCTCCCCCCGCAACTCGCCGCGACTGCTTCGCCGCATGCTGCTCAACAATAACACCCATAAACAGAGGCGCTTCACTGTCGCACACACATGGTGAGACTCAGATGGACAGATAGTGATTGGAAGATTGATAGCTATTTTCACTGTTGTATGTTGGTGGATGGGGAGCTGCATAGGCTTACAAAGTGCATATGTGTTTGTCTTTGTCGTGTGGTGTAAACCGCACCCTGGCAAACTTTCAATGTCAGGACTGTGTTTGTTGAACCCTGTGTGCGAGGGAGGTGGCTGTGTGATAAGCCATTTGAGTAATCAAACTTTGTTTGCAGTTTAACTTGAATGCTTTCCTCTCACAAAGAAATGGCAGGAGTGTGTGTGAGAAAATCTCTCTTGTAGGTAATGCATGTCAAATCTCCTTGGAGACCCTCTTCTCACCTTAGATTATGAGTTTCTCTCTGGCTATCCCCCGTGTGTGTCCCCCACACCCTTCCCATGCCTTCTCTCATTTTACCTTTGTGTGATATACAACACAATATGGGAAGAGATAAACCCCAACGCTGCCTGTCTTGTTAGGTACATGTAGGTAGAGTAGGAAGCCATCCATCGCTACATTTCTACCATCCTGCTGTGGCTTTCTCTCCACACCTGGCTGCCTGCAGTTTTTGACTATTAATTAGTCTTCTATTCCTGGCTGTCTATCAGCCTCTGTTGCACTCGCCCACGCCTCATCCCCTCCCTTCGCCTCATATCTATTCCCCATTCACTCTCCTCCTATGTACTTCTTGCCTCCTCCCCACTCATTTTTTTCCCTCCCTTTTAACCGATTCCAGCATTCTCATCTCCTTCATTTATTTGTGTGTCATATGTCTTTCTCTTCCCTCTCCATGTTTCTCTCTATTTCTCTGCATTGGCTTGTGTCCCTCTACCTTTACTCACAATCTCTCCCATTACGCACCTCCCTTCTGGACTCTGTAACGTCTCATTATGTAATTCAAAAATTCACATATTCTCACGCATAAATTCACATATCAGAGATACTTTACTCTGTTACTTCTCATTTCTCTCCTTAATTCCCCCCTCTGCTTCTACCTTAAGGTGTGTTTGATTGCAGACAGTTGCTTCAAGTTTCCATTCATATTCTGCACTTACTGTTCAGTCTCACTTTCTCCATTTTCCCCATTTTTCTTTTTTCTTTCATCTTTCCTCTACTCTTTTGCATATGAATACATACATATTGTATCATCTCTCCTCCCTGCTTCTTTTCTTTTCCCTTTGCTTCTTATATCTGTTGGTGCTAATAGCTTAGGGAGATAATGGCTCCTATAGCTTTTTGCTATTTTGAGGCACACTGCTTCCTGTGTGTCTGTATAATTATAGTTTTTTTTTTTATATTATAGTTGTTAATTCAGTGTATGCAATTTCACACACCACCACCATCATTCTCCATGTGCCACTTTAAGCAGAAAGCTATCACAGTTCCATATTAGGAAGCAGACACACTTTCATTCTTGGAATGGATTTTCCCTGTTCTGTTTTGACACTCAGCCTTGTCAGCAGCATGACAGTGGGGCAAGTGAGTCAGATTTTCAAGAAAGTCCCACTTGTTGGATATCTGCAACTAATGAAAACAGCAGGGGTGAAAAGAGCAAGTGGCACTAGTGGCATGATGGTGCATTCATTATAGACAAGAAAAAATGCTACTCAGCATATTTTGTCATGATGACACTCAGTATGCGCCTGGAGGGAGCCTTCTGGTCATTCTTTTAAGGTGGGAATACATTTTGAATTGTGTCTTCAAGTACTGTTTTAGTATCAACGATTCACACCTGCTCCCTCTTTGAGATCTACTGTCAATGTGCTTTTTAGCATGACGTAATATCTAGTTGTCCCATGGATTTCCAAGCATCTTCTATTGTAAGTATGTCTGAGTTGCTTTCCCTCTCCCTTCAAAAAAGTAGCCCAATCAGAGCTATAAACCACCCAGAAAATAAGCCCAATTCTTTAAAATTCTATTTCGGCTCCAGTCAATCTCAAGTCAATTTTAGCCAAACGGCTAGAACAAGCAGCGACATCCTGATACAGAGCTACTCTGAAAAAATAAAAGTGTTTTTATTAGTTTAGGTGCAAAAATGAAGTTTGTGGCACAGAACGGTAGCCCATCAGGCTGTGGCTCCACAGACAATACTTTTGAGTAGGGTAATTTTAAGGGATTTCTTAAAAACATCTTCTCTCTAAAAAATAAAGTCACCATTGCGGTCTAGCTACATTGCACGCGTAATGTATGCAGAGCGGACATTCCAACACTACGCTTCCACTATAAACAATGAAACTGGCTACACCGGACACGAGAGCAGCGTAGTGATGCGTATTTGATCTCTTATCACTTATGGTACATTTGAATAAAACGTATTATATAAATTGTAATAACTATATATTATATAAAGCTTTTTTGGTTTCAGTCAGTGTTTGATACTGTTTGGCCTTCACCTGAGCTTGCTGTGGAAAACATCACATGAAATAGAAAGAAGGAATACATTTGCTTTCACGTGTCTGAGGATTTGGACGTTACATGTGTATTTTATTAGACACTGGTCTTTGCATCATGACTGTTTGGGTGACGGGAGAGTAAGAGTAGGAAAAGACAGTGATAAGAAAGAACAATGACCACTTAATTACTGTGTACATGTACTTGTATTGTGTCTTGACATTTGAAAAAAAAAAAAAAACAAGTGGCAGACAGAATGTCAGACAGAGATAAAGAGTGTGGGAGGTTTGGAGAAAAATTGCTGTGCTTTTGTCATGCGTGTGAGCAAGGACACTGGAGAGAGACAATTTGTAAGAGAGAGACACCATCCCTGGCTGTAAGCAGGAGGGAGGTTGACAACTGCAGTGCAATTTGCTCCAATCACCTCCTCATTGTTTAACAGCTGCAGGGAATCACAGGGCCACTGCGCTGTAAATCTGGTGAAATACACAGTCCTCAGTGGCTCCACTCTACACTTCATTAACAAGACAATCCTTCTCTATGGACAGATTGGCCTGATGTACTGCTTCACTGTCCTTATCGGCACAACACCGTGCACACCATACACAAATTGTTTTACAATCACTTTGAGAATACTGTAGAGAATGCATCTCAAATGCTGATTAGCTTCTCTGAATGAATTTGATTGGCTGCATTCATTTACAAAGACATAAAGAAGGCACTTCTGGGGATTTAATGAAATGGAATGATTTCTGAGTGCAGTGCAAAAAGGGTTTGGTCTCATTTTACAGCAAACCTTTAACTTTTAACAGTCCCAACTGTTGACAAAATGTGTTAATGGTATGATGGAATTTTGAAAGCTGTAAATATTTGACTGGGAGTTAATTTGTCTGAGAGGATTTTAAGTTAAGTGTGGTGGTTATTATTCAATTGTTGCCAGTATTATTACAACCTAAGCTGCAGCACATCCTCCAACAGCAGTAGAAGCATTAGTGTCGCCTTTTGTACGGAATTAAAGAGGGTATCTGCAAAACTGGGTGTGTTGACAACAGACTTAAGACTCAGTATTACATTGTGCCTTGCTATCAAGGGCTATGTTTAGGATTTGATTTGTTTTTAACAAAAGCTAACACACATTAGCAGTGCAATAGTCAATTTGAGAGGGACAGGAGTTGATGGTTGTGATATGTACACAGCAATTGCTAATAATTCCTTCATATGTGATGTATATGTAACTTTTTACTTGTATGAGCAACTGTCTTTCAGATATATTGACACATAATCATTGCCAGCACACTGCACCTTCTCTAACATGCTTACATCTTGCAGTATGACAGGAGGTTAATTGCTTTCAAGAGTCGTGTCTGCTTCATAATAGCTGTTATTTAATAAATGCCCCTGTATTATGCACACAGGAGATGTGATTGAGAAATGTTCTCTCACAAAGTTATTAATCGATTGCTCTCAGCCTCACAAAGACACAGTACATATAAAACAAGGGTTGAATGGTGTGCTCTCCCATTCAAGTGACAGACAGACCGACACTCACGACTTACTTTTTTCATTCTCTCTACCAGAATAACTCTGTTGATATCCTGTTTTTAACTTGCCTTCTCACTGACCCTGAGGTATTTTTAATGCTTTTGCACAACAGCGTCTTATGCTGCATTGCAACATTGAGAGTGTCTCTTTATGTAACAGGAGAGGGATTTCAGCGAGGGGAGATCAGGTGGATTTGACTGGTGGTGCTGATGCCAGTGCTTCTTCTCTGGCTGAGTGGTCCGACTAGGGAGCTTTGGTTGGGATGGCTGGAGTGTTGTGGACATGATGGATTGATGGATAGCTGGGTGAATGATTGATGATAGATGGGTGAGTGAATGCAGGAAGGGTGGGATGGAAGGAAGGAGCCATGGCAGAAGAGAGGGAGAGTGTAGGAGTAGAGGACCTCAAGCTAAACACAGTGGTGCTAATCTAGGCAGAGAATGACTCTCTCTACTTCTGACTGGGTTGTATCATCTCTCTTTGTATGACTTTCCTGCTCTCTCTCATTTCTCTTTGCCATTTCTGACTTTAAGACAGATGATGGAGTTCCTACAGTAATTATAAGTCAAAGTATTGCAATTGTTTACAAGTATCTGTACATATGACTCTTGGTTGGACGTGATTGGAATCTGACAAAATGCGCTTTTTAAAAATAAAAGAATTAGTTTGACAGTGAGTGGAGGGGGTCACTGCTCCTGACCAAGAGACAGCCCTGTACATAATCCCTCATAAAACCACAACTTTTCATTTTTACACTTTTTGTATAGATTAAAACAAACAAGATATAACATGTGAAATGGTGAGCTTCAGGTGCTGATAGGCACATTTTGTAACCTTTTGACAGAGCCAGGCTCGCTGTTCATAATAACCATACACATGTAAAAGTGGTATCAATCTTCTGATCAAACTCTCAGTGCATTTCCCAAAACTATTCCTATTTAAAATTGTTAAAATAAGATAAAATACATGTTTATTGATCCCCAGTGGGGAAATTCAGTTGTTGCAGCAGTACAATAGAAACAACAGAAATGAGTATGGATAAGTATAGAAATAAATAATAAGAGGTATAAAAACTTAAATAAAATAGAAACTATACAGAGTATTTGGAGACAAATTACATCTTAAAGTAAGTAGTGCTGATAAAGTGACAGTGGTATGATTAAAAGCAGCAGAGTCAACAAGTTTAAATAAACAGTGTACACCTGACTAATATTTGATATGGTTAAGTAATGGAACTCAAGTGTTTTTCTGTATTAATAGAATATAATATAGTGCAAGAGTAAATATAACACTACAGTAGTTCAATATGTTGTGGAAGGCTTTATTATTTTGTTGGATGTACTTGGTTTATCAGTTCTAGTAATATTTGATCTAAAATGATTTGTTGATCAATCTATTAACAAATTTGATAAATGATTGGGTGCCCAGATGGCTCAGTTGGTAGAGCAGGCGCCCATATATAGAGGTTTACTCCTCGATGCAGCAGGCCTGGGTTCGACTCCGACCTGCAGCCCTTTGCTGCATGTCATTCCCCCCTCTCTCTCCCCTTTCATGTCTTCAGCTGTTCTGTCAAAATAAAGGCTGAAAATGCCCAAAAAAAGATAAATGATTGATGTTTTGTAATTCTCTGCAAGTTCAGTATGTCACCTTAGCACATACTCTTGGATATTATAACGTTCATTTTGGCTATTTTCAAAAAATCTGTTTTGGTCGATAATGAAAATAAATGTTAGTTTCGGCCCTAATCAATAGGATATCTTAGTATGGAGGCAAAATTTAGTCGAAAAATATTTAGTTCGCAAGAGCAGTGCAAATTTGTTTAGGGTAAATTAATAAGTAACACAGTTCTGTAACAAAATGCCCTTCAGCAGATAGTAACGTCAGTAACGTGTTTGTTTCTCAGTGCCTTGATGTGGAGGTGATTTGTCCATCGATGCGTTTACCCCTTTCAACTGAAGCCCTCTTACTGCCTCCTCAGTGAGTGTCCACAGTGAGTTTTCAGTCACTGTAAAGTGGGTATTCCAGGTGAAATAGGACTCTATAGCTACCTCTGTTTGTCACTTTAGATGAAATTTCTATTAATAGCAAGCGCCATTTTGCCTTTTTTTTTTTTTTTTTTTTTTTTTTTTCCCAGCCTCCCAGTCCAGGGTCCATACCTTCCTAACATTCTTTGTTTTCAGGGTGTAGCTTTGCTCAAGTAATAACCTTCCATTCCTTTGAGGTGGCTTTGGATTGCAGCTGTCATCCTGCTGTGCAGCAAGGAGGATTCTCCAGGTTTTATCAGCCCAAACACTGCTCTCCACCCAGGAGAATACAGCGCATGTGATTTGCATACATATGAGCATTTGAGCAGTGCTGCTGCTGCTGTGTTAACAGTGCTGGCTGCATAACACGTCGGCACAGTACAAGCGTCTTAATTCTCAAAGACAGGCAGATTTGGACTAATAAATGAGATGACATGCACATAATCTTGCATACATGCACACAAACTTATACTAACACAAACATTCTTCTCTTACTGTTAGATATTAGACAGGAAACTGGTTATGACTCAGCTTTGACTCTGTATTCTGAGCGTGTGGCCGAGTCGGTGTTGGCTGAGGTGAATAAAACAAGATTGTATATACTGCTGTAATCCAATCATCCCATTGAATATTATAGAGCTATAGAACAGAACTGCACTCATTAATAAATGGATATTATAAATACTACATCAGTGCCACGCTGCCCCTTTTATAAATATAACCCCTGATGCTCTACTCTGTGTTACACCTTGTGTATGAGTGTAGTGGCCATTGACTGACCTCAAATGACTGCAGAACGGTCATACATTATCAGAAAAAAGTTACAGGAAGGCTTCTTCACAATAAGCTTACCTTTAAGAAACCTTTTACCGCTGAAAAGCTTCTATAAAGGTTCTTCAAAACTTAAATATATCAAGAATTCATTCATTGTAAATAACCAGATTTGGAAAGAGAGTGTCTTTTTGAAATTTTGAAAGGTGAAAATGGAACAAACTCCCATGCACTGTACTTCCTAGTACGTTCTATAGTTTTATTCCTGCAACATTTTGGTAGAACGTTAAATATACAATAATCAAACCAAAATAAAGCACACATTTTGGAAGCATAAAGAACAAGCCTATACAAATAAAAACAGTTTAAACCTCTAGCTTTACTTTTCCAGTACATAACTTTTATTCAATAAATGTGCATGACTGAGACGAAATGATGATTTAATTTTGACATATCTGAAAGTAGAAATTACTATTTTAAATTGATGGGCTATATGTATGTTGAATCTGGGGTGGGTAAATGTTAATATCTACTACACTCAGTGTTGGAAATAAGATATTCAGATTTTCTTTTCCATTTAATGTAGTGCATTCATTTAGAACAGTAAACTGTTTCACCAGAACTCGTTAATAGGTGTCTTATATCCCTTTTTAGTGGACACTGCAGCCAATCAGAATTGAGTATTCAACCAGACCATGGTATAATTAAATGACAGAATGAATCAAAGTTGAAGAGGCCACATATGCTGCACTTTATCAAAGGCCTTTTGACATGCTAATATACATTCTGTCAATGCATGCTCCAACATGTCAGCCATTCATGCATTTTTATATATATTTATTAGGGCTGTCAATCGCTTAAAATTTTTAACCGCAAGTAATCGCATGAGTGTCCTAGTTAACTTAACTGAGCCCCTGTTCTGCAGCCCCCGCCCCTCTGCCGCTAAGTTGCCAACACTGTCCATGTTACTGCTGCTGCTTCCTCATTTCCCAAACTACGGAGCTAAATCAAAGAAGGTCTGTGCGTTAATCGCGCGTTAAAAAAATTAGTGGCATTAAAAGGAACTTGCGTTCTCTCGTTATTAACGCTTTGACAGTAATAATATTTCTCTCTCTATATATATATTATTTCTATATATTTATATTTCTATATATGAAATGTATTGATTGGCTTTAATTTGCTGCAATACATAAATAAAATGTATAGATTATAAATGTTGTAAGTCTTTATGTAAACTTTATTCCACTGAATACACATACAGGCAGATGGATAATGGCTCTGTAGGGAGTATAACAAAAGTGTGGTATATTTTATCCTTTTATTATTCTTTACAGTAGCATTTCAGTTGTTTACCATTAATTTAGTTATTCAGTAAGGAAAACAGGAGTGTGATCCCTTCACATGAAAGTAATTTCAACTTAGACCCTACAAGGTTTCAGAGGTCTATCTAATTAGTGGACTGTTCCTGCTGTGTCTCTCACACTCTCTTCTTTAATTCTCTTTATTATCGTCAGCTGTGTTTTATTTTGATTTCACCACCAGAACATTGACTTGTTTGCTAAGAGAGAATTCAGTTACTGATTAGGAGGCTGCTCTGATAAACGCAGCTGCACCAGAGCCTCGGGCAGAATAGCCTGAGGATGGAGTTGAGAAGATGACTGCCAATGTGAGGGGAAGTTTTTAATAGCTATAAGTATCTTTGTAATGGACTGCAGATGGCCATGTACTCTTTTGTGCATTTCTGATATGGCCGCTGTGGAGGTTGAGAGGTATTGGCTATGTTTCCTTCCCTATTCACAGCTCCATTCTCACCGCGGTGAAGATTTTTTCTAATCACAGAGAGAAAAAAGAAAATTTTCACCACACAAAATGAGGGTTGGATGTGGCCTAAAGCTTTCATTATAATTTTCTCTGAGAGAGCCTTATTAGCCTGAAGTGAGATCCATTAATGGTGCATAGCTGTGGTAAATCCATTGGTCATTTCATGATTATAGTGTACAGGCTCAGCTCATTAAAGAATAATTGAAAGTATAACCCTCTTAAAGGCAGGGTTGGTAATGTTTTTTGTGATTAACATTTTTTTATTTTTCAATAACAAAAACATACAACTCAGAAAACAAGAAAAGACGACACAGTAACTACGATATTCCAGATAATTCAACAAAATAGTAACAAAATAGACAATAAACCATAAACCAAATAAACATATGTATAAATGACAGCACCATAAGCCCATCATACATGTCTCTCCCCAGCACAAGGCTTCTTAGGAGTCCTCCGAAAGTTCAGGTACTTTCCCCATTTTCTGGTATTATCCAATCGGGCAAACTGTTTAAATAACATTTTTTCAAACGCCGCCACCCCTAGCCATATCACAAGCCCACTCCTGGATTGACGGCACCCCTTCATTCCTCCATCCTCTTAAAATAATCTATCTGGCTATCATTAAATTAGTTTGGACCCAGTTTCTATGAAGCTTATTCATCCCACTTAGGATTGACCCATCTCCCAGAACAAATCATCTTGGGCTGAATGAAATCTGGGTCCCTGCAGTCCAACACAGGTTATCATGTATCCTGGTCCAAAATTCCTGGACCTTATCACAGGAGCATAGGACATGAAGTAATTGGCCGTCCTCTGTCTTACATTTCCAACAATTTGGTGTCTCTTTCAGACCAATTCTAGACAATCTGGAGGGAGTCCAATAGAAGCGATGCATAATCTTGAACTGAATGAGACGCACCCTCACATCACGTGACATCATTTTAATATTCCTACAGATTCTGTCCCACTCCTCATCATCCAGTTTAATACTCAGATCCCTTTCCCATGTCTTCTTGAGGGCTGTTCAGGCTCCATCTTCCAGGTTCTGCATAAGCATTGAATAATACCCAGAAGCCTCATGACCTTTTCCATATTTCAACAACACCTTATCTAAACATTCTGGTGCCTTCGGGGCTGAGGAAATGGATCCAAAAAGCCCCACTAACAGATGGCTAAGTTGCAAATATCTAAAAATTGAGACCTAGGGATTCCAAATTGCTGTACCACATACTCAAAGGATTTTAATATGCCACCGAGATACAGATCACCCAGTGTGAAGGGTTGGTAATGCTTAAAAGCTAGCAAGATTTGAAAGTAGCATCTCGTCTGGGCTCCGTCTAACCCCTCCCCCTGCCCTCGGGGCTCCGACCCACACAGACGTACACGAGCACCGCTGCTTCATGGCAGAGCGGAGAAAGGGTCGCAATTTTACTTCATGTCTCTTTCAGCGGCAGCCAAACTCCGAATGTTATCATACCGAAGGTTTAAAACAAACTTCACTACTGTTAGCGATGTGGCAATGACGCACATTGAGCTCAGGCTCGTACACGGGAGGGGTAGAGTACGTGCAGCAAGGAGGCATTGTATTGGTTCTTTCCAAGCGCACCGCGAGGCAGTGATTGGTGGCTGTTTTTACAGGATTACAGATGCAGAGTATATGTGAAGTAGGCAGATAGAAAACTTTAGAGGCCATCTGTTTTTTTTAAGTAAACACACAGCTGTTTAGTGTATATTGTGGAGGGAAGGGAATATAATATTTGGTTCATAATCGAATGTCAATAGTTTGTATTATTTCCATAATCTTTATATGCATTTCCACAGACAAACTTTGGTAGATTCATACACTTGAGTATTTTCTATGCTAAGAAAGTGGAACACAATGAAAAACTAAATTCTAGTTAATGCCAGATCTCCAAATGAAGAAAAGAAATCAAATATGAGAATTAGATTTTTCGGTTTGATACCATATGTTGCAAAGACGAGAGGAGACACATACTTGTCTTTATCACAAAGATTAGACATGTGTTTGAGAGATATCGCATAAAGGATGTACAGTAGACAAAAAATGATGTCATGAAGAAACTTGTAGTCTGAAAGAAAGAAAGAAAAGTCTGTCCTTGCCCAGAAAGTGGAGAGAACCTACCATTTTCCTCTGGCTACTACTCACCCAATACCTATTCTGTGTGCATCTTAAATCAGCTTTTCAAGGCTCGGTCTGATATGAGGAGCCGCAGCAAGGGCATTGTACAGTGTATGGCTCCTCTGAGGTTGTGTCATCTTCCATCATCTACTGTAACAAGATCCCTGGGCCTGTTTCATCCTTTTGAATTCACTTTAGTTCACTCTAGTTCTTAGTGGTCTTAAAGCTATAGTGCGTAGTTTTTGTCGCTCCCATTAGGAATTCTTAGTAATGACAACAACACTGTCGGAACATCCACATGACGCAAGCCTTCGATGATCGCGCACCACCCCCACCCCTCCTCCATGCAGTTGCTAACACTAAACACTAACACTAAAAACATGAGGGACTCTTGTAATTTTTGTGTCCCCTTTGTCTCCAAAGCTGAACACTGCTGTTGTCCTTTCTGGGCGGGGACGTAAAATACTTTACTCGAGCTTCTGCCATTGACATGTATAAAATGGACCAACAGATCCCGTTGCTCTGGACAGAGACCAGTGAAGAATATTAGAAGCACTTTTCCGGTGATGGCTGAGCGTTACTGCGCAGCATCCAACTGAGAGAGACAACGTAAATGTGACGTGAGCAACCTGTCTGAAAGTTGTAAGTCTTCTGGTAGCTGTGCCAAGAGAAATCTCAATCATTCCCAATCTTACAGAGACGGAGAGCGTAGGTATATGTAAGGAGATAACATAGGCACAGGCTAATTATTAGTAATTAGTAATAAAACTTAAACAGCTAATGTGAGTCAAAACTGCCTGCGAGCTTCTCCTGTACTATACGGTAATTCCTCTACTGTGCGACAGTAAGTCGCGTGGTTATGACACAATCGTTAGCCTATTTTTACAAAAACGTCTGCTACGGAACCATAACGTGAGATGCAAGGTAATGGAGCCTTTTATACATTGTTGTGTTTCTTTAGAAATAAACAATGGACAAATAGAATCTTTAAACGCTTCAGATGTAAAGTTATTCGCTGTCAAAGTGGCGCCAAAATGAATGGCAGTCAATGGAATGCTAACGGGAGGTGATGGCTTGTTAGCATCAAAATGGCGCCAGGAGCTACGCGTTCCGAGGAGAAGCTTACCCCATTGGCTTCTGCTCGCGAAAGTCACCGGACGACACCATTTTTGTAAACATACCCATACTGTGAAATACATAGAGTTTTGTGGAGCTGATAGGCTTACTTAGTTTGTATCATCTCATTTGGAAATGGCTTGAATGTAACGGACGTTCATTAATTTAAAATAGTTGCGCACTATAGCTTCAAGCCAGATATGTAATGACATGGCAAGCTGCATCTTGTCATCCATGCAGCAATTGCAAAGACGACATATGACAGTAAGAGGTAGAAGTAGCACAAAGGATTTGTAGACGCCTGTGACTCCTAGTGGTCAGGTGGGGTGGGGAGCACTCTGACATTGCGCCTTTTTGTTGTCGCAGAATTTAAAAATAATGTTAAAAAATAGTTTTGAAGAGATGCAGCAAACTGCAACAGGAGACCACTGAGTGACGAGGGAAATCCAATGAGTTTCTCTTTGTGACCCACACAGCTTGTTCAATCCACCTTGCATTTCTCTGGCTGAATGGGGCCTGAGTACAGAGAGACAGTGTCCACCTCTAGCTGTTCTAATGAGTTGCATGCCCAATTAAGATGCAGCTGCATCCTGTGTTGTGAAAGCCATCCTGTTATTGATGTCATCCCTTGATCATTTTTCACAGCTGCTTCCAATATCCTGTTCTTTTATGAGGGTGTGTTTTCATCTTTTATGTGCTCGCATTTGTGTGCGTATATTTGTGCAAATACATCTGCACATCTTTACAAGTGTGTGTTCTTGTTTGTGTCAGTGCCTACCCTAATTACTAGTCTTCTGCTGTCTTTCTGTCTGTCTGACCACTGGGGCTGTCTTCTCTGATTGCATCGATTCAGTGCTTCTCCCCACAGTATTAGAAGACAAAAAAAGAAAAAAAAAGAAAAAGAAAAACAGTGTACAGAGAATAAGGTAATGGGGTGGAACCTAGTTTATCATGGATATTAGGAAGCAGAGGATGAGGGAGATGAATGGAAAACTCCACATGTGCACGGCTCTATGTGTATACTGTATGTGCATGTGCAGTACATCTATATGTTCAGATTGTTGACTGTGAATCAGGACAAAATATTGACAACATCAAAATTGATGTTTGAAGTCACAGTCTGTAACAAACAGGTATTATAATGGAGCAGACCCAGCTATAGCCGTTTTCACATATGAACTCTGGACAATGTCCAAGGAATCAGGTCCTGACATAGTCTGGCCTTTCCCTTTCACACATGTAGTACACAACAGGAGATAGTCCATGTCAGATGCGTTCTCACTTACTGGAAATACTCTGTTTGGATTAGAGGAGGGGGTGGCACTGGGTAGAGCGTGCAGCAGACAGGACAAATTACACCCCGTCAGGGAAAGCCGGTTTATAATTTGGTCATAAACAACTGAGTCTTTTTTGCCGTTCCTTGAATTTTTCTGACGATTTCGGCGTTGGCCCTTACCGGCAGAAGTTACCGAATCTCGTCGTCTCTCCAATTAGACATTTTCGTTGTCTTCTTCGTAATGTCATCAATACGCCCACTCCGTGAAACCTTCGCACATTGAGCAGCTCTATTCTCAAATGAGTTCCTCGGAGATTACACACAGAGATCTTTTTACTAAGAAGCTGGCAGGGTAAACTCTGTTTGATGTCCAATCTAACTAACTAATTAACTAACTAACTAACTAATCTGGATCATTTCATGTTTGCGGTGCATGTGTGAAAGGGGCTTGTGTGTGCTGTGTCTGACTGCATTAACAAGGTCTTTTTGCTAGCTTTCAGGGAGTGTCTGGATATTGGCCTAGAGTGGAAGGATTAGTGCAGGTACTTAAAACAGATCAGTGCCTCAGACCACCTCTCATGGCTTTTAATGGATGTTCTCGACCAGAGCAACTGTCATGACACAGGAGAGTGAAAAGATAGGGTATTGGTTAAGGGGGTGGGAGTGTGTAAGCTATGATCTGCTGGGCGGTTTTTACAACACCAATCGTAAATATTTTCCCTCAACTGTAATTTTATTTTAGCTAGATATGTATCGCCATTTGCACAGGTACAGCGCCATATAGGGGCATTGGAATTTTTGTGCATTGCTCTTAGAGTCAGTTTTACAAAAAAATTTAACAAGAAATACAATGGGAAAAGAAAATATATATAAATATAATACATATAAAGTAGAAGAACAATATAAAGACA
The DNA here is from genome assembly GCF_031162955.1 of Sander vitreus. Lineage (NCBI taxonomy): Eukaryota > Metazoa > Chordata > Actinopteri > Perciformes > Percidae > Sander > Sander vitreus. Next base: position 20,646,544 of record NC_135859.1, on the reverse strand, counting down.
AAACAGCTGTGAGATAAATAAAGTTGAAATTGCACATACACTGTAATAACATTTCTTGTCAATATAGATATTATTGGTCCTGAGATTTTTCACGTTATTTTACACAGAAACCGTTACGTTATTATTACACAGTTATTTTACCTAAGATCTAGTTGTTGTCCCCTCTGAAGCACCCACCAAAATTGTTTTCATTGCTTTAAGTTCACTCACATAACGCTATGTTTTCTCAGCTGGGAATGTTTATACGTGGATAATTAAAAAGTTCACATAGTGTTGTCCTTTTTTGCTGAATAAACTTGGCTTCATATATTGCTCTCTGACATCTCTGATTTTTCCGGAGAAGTTTTGCAGATAAAGAACAATGTCTGCTCTTTAATCCCAAAGGCTCAGTAGCTTGGCAACATGCACTGCAGTAATGCCCACACATAGTGTAAACAGGGAAACAGTTACATCACACTTCCCCCACAACATGTATAAACACACACACACACACACACACACACACACACACACACACGTATGCACGCACACAAATCCAAATATATAGCCAAACATACTTTTTGCTACTAGTGTCAGACCCAAATGCTCTCTTCCCTTTATAAAAAGAAAATATATGTAAAATGTCTCACACTAATAAGAGATATATTTGTGATGTAAACTGGCCAAAACCTGTGGGGTTTTGAAAGAGTTTAATTATCCCAGTGGTGTTTGTAGTAGGTGAAATGGCCAGTATACTTACAGTGTCCAGGGTGTTGAGTTGTGCTGTCTGATAATGTGGATAAAAATCTGCCTCAGAGCTTTAGATATCAGCACAGTTAATTTTCAGCTCTGAACCAAGAAAGGGTAAAACAAATTCTGGACAAAAGGTGCTGTTAGCTATATCTGTATACTGTAGGTTAATCAGATTCAATAGTACAAGCTGCTGTTGCATAAGTGGGATGTGAAACTGTTCAAAACATACAGCTCTGGCATGAGCAAAGGATGGTGTGGTCCTTATATTTTTTTTGAAAAGCTCCGATGGTGGTGTCATCCCCTTTTTGCTGCAGTTCTGAAGCAGCACTGCACGTTTCTCCCAGACTGCAGTAACAGTTTTGTTTTAAACTTCAATCACCTGATGTTCGCCAAGGCAGAGCCTAATTGCTGTAAAGTGGGAATTAGCTGCTGTGCTTAGCAGTGCACAAACTAGGCATTTGGGTTTGTCTCCTTCATCAAACTTCGCGTCAGATGTGATAAACTGACTGAGGCTGTTTTCCTCAGCTTGCTGGTTTAATGTTTGAATACACTGTCACTTTAAGCAGCGATGTTTGCTGTTCCAAGCAAACAACGGTTTTAAACAATATCCTGCAGCTGCTGGGGAGTTAAACCTGTCTTTAATAGGTACACTTTAATTAACACTTTAAATGTGTTCTCTATGACACAATCCACTTTGTTCACGATGACTGATCCAGCTAGCTAACAGTGAGTGATGACAGTGTCAGTCAGCCCCACATGGCATCAAATGATTGCCGTCAGCTTTGGTAACACAGTGCTTTGAGTGAGTACTCTTAATTTAAAAGTAAGTGGTTGGCATTGGGGGAGAGGTGGCAATGTCATGGATTTTTTTAAAACCTTTCGACAGAGTCAAGCCAGTTCGCCCTGTATTCAGTCTTTATGCTTTTTTTATTTAGCTTTTATTTAACCAGGTTAACCCCATTACAATCAAAGATCTCTTTTACAAGGGAGACCTGGCCAAGAATAGCAGCGACAAAAAGTGTTAACAAAAAAAAATAACAAACATAGATTTGAGTAACAAAAATAATCAGGTAAAACACAACCTGGACTCAATGGATTTCACCATAGCCTTAAACTTGTTCAGGGTTACTATGTTTTGAAGTTTAAGATCAGTCTGTAGATTATTATTTTTTTTGGAGTCAATAGAATACTTTGTTTTATAATGAGTTTTTGTTTGTGGTAATGGCTCATCTCATGTTTATAGTCTTTCTTTTTTTTACCTTGTCAAACTGTTTGCTGCACTACTTGATAGACAGATATTCATGTGTAGACCTACATAATTGTCATTAATACTTACCTGTCAAAAGGATGATGATCTTATAATTAGTCTTTCCATTGACATGGTTATGTCAATGCTGTCACAACAAACTAATGTGACAGTCCATAAAGACAATATAACACATCCTTTCCATCCTGAACATAGACTGTCCAGTATTTTAACATTGCCACAGTTTGAGAGACAAGTGAGTAAGACTGATTCACACATCATGAACAGCATTAAAAGTGATTACAACCTTTAGCATCTACTGTGAAGGTAGATGTATACATCAGGATACAATGAGTCCAGGGTGTCCGCGGGGTTTTAAAAAGTATTAAAAGGTAGTAAATCAAGTTAGTAAAAATTAAGGCCATTAAAAGGTATTAATCACCATTTTTCGAGGTATTCATTTTTTAAATTATTTTTTTGCAACCAATGAGTTGTCCATTTGTTTTTATTATGTCTATTTAAGTTGATCTTGTAAAGTTTGTGTGATATTATATCCTATCCCGCATCGGGTGATAGCCTAGCTTAACAAGCCAGACCCACATCAAGATGTTGGGTCTGGGAACACACCATTGGCAGGGCTCAATCCGAGGGGCGGGATAAACGGTTGTCTTTCAAATTCCCTCTGCACGCAATAGGATAGTGCTACAACCAAGCAGAGCAACGAAGAAGGTAGCGGAGCTAGTTTATTATATAGTTATAGATTAAAGACTAGATACTAGACTTTTTTAAGAATGACTTCAGTGCCGTTCTTTGTTCTTTTCTCAAAGAAAAGCTTAACTCCAAGTCTTCCAGAGTCGCGGCCAAAGCCGAATCGAAAGACCGCTGTTCGCCAGCAGCAGCAGCCATCTTCTTTGTTTTCAAGTAGCAGGGAATTCACGCAGAACCGTCGCAACTCTTCCGTCATTATGTTTTATGTATAAATGGCCCAGTTCATTACTAAATCTAACACCCTCAGGAGGAGGGCAAGTTGATAAACTCATGGAAGAAAAGCAATTCAATTGAAGCACTTACCATGAGATCACAGGTTCACTTAGTTTCAAATGGTTATACTGTAATGGCATCACAAGTTCAAACAGTGAATGCTTGTTGGCTTGTCTGTATGTATGTCTGTTTTCTTGTATTTCACTTGCCTCATGGAATATTTTCCATGTGTACTCATTTGTGCATAAGGTGTCTATAGGCTACGTACAGAAGAAGGTTCACTTGGTTTTAAGTGGTTATAATGGCATCAGTGAATGCTTGTTTCTTTGAACTGCTTTCATTTATCATTTTATTTCATCTATTAATTTTATTCTAAAGGTGGAATAAATGCAAGATGTTTCCAAAGTCAGTGAATCTATTCTGTTGACTGTCCCTATCTGCATTGTTCCGTTTAATGGTTAGAAACGTGTTGCTGTATAAACCTACAACTCAATGGCGTGTTGGTTTTAAAAGATATTGAGAAGGTATTAAAAATGGTATTAAAAGGTATTGAATTTACCTCCAGGATTTCTGTATATACCCTGGAGTCTCTCAGTCAACAGGGCTGTAATTTAAGGAAGCTCTCAGAGGAGCTTGTCGCATCTGGACTGCTCATTGATTTCCAAGGTGCTTTCATCCACTGGCCTCTTTAAAACATACTCATTGGTTTCCGTGACAACAGGCAGCTAACCTGGATGTGAACTCTTTGTGACTAGCAGCATTAAGGGATTGCTGTGTGTCCAAGCATGTTGGAAGGCTTTGAGTTCAAACCCCCTCTGCTTTCTTATTACTTGACCTTTCTGTATCGCTGTGTGCCTTCTCTCTTCTTGGCATGATATTTGATTGTGTCGTGTCTTGTCAACAGTATCTAATCCAGGGTGCTCACGCCTCAATTTCAGTGCTTTGCTAAGACGCTCTGTGGACCTGTTTTTTTCTATGGTTGTTAGTTATTTTAGATATTGGTTAGTTTTTTTTTTTTTCCTGACTTGCTGCGAGGTTTCCCAATAATTGGGTTCACCTGTGCTCAAATTTCCAATGAAGAACAACTTCTAGCACTAGCTAGGTTAGCACAAAGGAACAGGAGTGCTGGACTCCAGCCTTCCTGTATTGTATTATATATTGATAGCAACTGGAAATAAGGAGCTAATTTTAGAATTTAATGTGCCTTGATATTTGACTAAGGAAATAATGGCTATCATGCCTCAGCTTCTCTTAATTACTTCTGGTGTGTGTTTGATTAAGGCGCTGCAATGCCATGTCTTCTCTGTGGTATGAGTTGTGTGTTGATGTCTATGCGTGCAGGCACTTGTGTGTTGGTGTGTATGCGTATGCACTTGTCTTCATGTTGCAGTGGTGGGTAAAATTGATTTGAGAGCCAGAACTGCTTAATCTTCTTTAAAATTGGTATACGACAGAAAGCTTATCTCAAACGCCAGAGAGGAGGAGGTGGATGAGGGAGAAAAAAGGAGAGGAGGAAAGAAATGAAAGTGGGATCTGTGTCTCTGCGTCATTGGCCTGATTCTACATTGACTTCTTTGTTTAGACTTAACTCCTTCCGTTGAATGAAGCATGGGACTTGCATCCAGGGAATGGTAATCTGTGTTTTTGGAGAAAAGCCAAAAGCCAACCATTTTCAACACTGTACCCACTGTAAAATAGCTGATGTTCTTTTTCTTTCAATGTTAGAGAAAGGTGTACTGTATATCGAAGTACGATCCCTTGAATAAAACTGATCTGCAGTATTAAAAGGAATAGTTTTTCCTTCATCATAGTGAAAGCGATATATTGCTGCTGTTCAGTGTAAAACTAATCTGTGCTGCTGACTTATCCTCATCATATGAAACCACCCAAAAATGATTTGACTCAGCAAAACCAAACTGCACAGCTGCATGTTTTGGAGTTTATCTTAGTCTTCAAGATGAAGATTAATCTTATCTTTGACTCTAAACAGTAATACAACATAATTCATATGTGGTTGTAAATCAAAAATGATGTCATATTGGAAGTTTACTTTATCACTAACAATATGAATACACGTTCAGCAGTTAGTAAAACAGTCTGCACCTGATGAGGTATTGGTAGTCTGCTGAAAAATGATGGATTGTTCACTCGAGGTTGGGAGTTACTTCCCCAAGTGAAGGAGAGATCGACAGGCGGATTGTGGCTGTGTCAGCAGTAATGTGGGCGTTACGGGGCTGTGGTGGTGAACACTTTACCAGTTGACCTATAGGATGTTCCAACCCTTAATTATGGACATGAGCTTTGGGTAGTGACTGAAAAGAGTCAGGTTGTGGATTCAAGCAGCCGGAATGAGTTTCCTTCGCATGGTAGTTGGGCTCAGGCTGGATAGAGATTTGGCAAGCAACTCAGACGTCGGAAAGGAGATCGGAGTAGAATAACTGCGCTGTTGCTTGAAAAGGAGCCAGTTGAGGTGCTTCGGGCTTCTCAAAGATGCGTCCTGGTCACATTCCTACAGAAGGTTTTGGGGTACATCCAACTGGGAGATGACCCCAGGGCAGACCCACACTCTGGTAGGACTACCTATCCTGTCTGGCCATCTTGGGATCCCCCAGGATGAGCTGGTGGACATGGCCTGGGGGGGGATATCTTGGCTACTTTGCCCAGCCTGCTGCCACTGGGACCCGGACCCACATAAACAACCAAAAAATGAATGTATGGCTAGACTACGAGTACTAACCCTGACCACTGATACACTGAACTAAACGCATCTTCTCATTCCCTTGCTTATTACTTCAAAAAAAAAAGAAAAGTTCCTTAAAGAATTGCTGTCATATTTCCAAACTGGAATCAAAAACATCTATTTCTGTGTTTTCCTTTTCTTTCTATCACAGAATACAGTAGCATTTAATTTTCCCTCACGTCTCCATTTCCCAGGTTGCTTTGTGCTTGGAATAGACCGGACAGTTTATGTACAGTAGGTCTTGTCTGTCTTTATCTGCTGCTGTATGATGCAACTGGTGATATAAGGTCTACAAGGTGATACTGTGGAGGGCTGTTAGAGCAGAAGGGAGAAATGATCTGGCCTTTCCCAGTGCCTCATAGTAAACATTTTCAAACATAAGCAATTTAAGAAATACTGATATTATGAAAGTGCTATAAACTACTCCATCATAAATAGAGACATAAGCAAGATAAGCATGCCCATTTAGGGCTGAGGCAGCAAGTGATGGAAGATCTGCCAATTTTCTTAAGTTTAACCAGTGTGTTTAGGTATGATGCAGCAAAAATCATTTTACCTTGAGCAATGTAATGTGATGTAAGAGGTGCAGAAGTTCTGTCATTTCCTGATTTTCTCATCACAGTAATATGTATAAAAAAACAACTTTGTAATTAAGAAAGAATTCTTACTTACATACTTATACTTACAATACAAACTAACATTAATCCAAATCAGTGAACTCTGTAATCTATGTGATGTGATCCATGATATCTGAAAGTGATACAGAGCTTGTTTAAAATTTTATGTTTGAATATCATTACAGATGACGTACATTTGCTTTTTCTAGGGACCTAATTTAAAATGTTGACATTCACAGACTGATGCCACATTGGGAGAGGAGGCCTACATTATTAATGGAGATGGAAAATGCTGGAACGAGCTGTGAGAGTAATGTGATGATGATGATGATGATGATATTATTGCCCCCTAGGAGAAATTAGTTGCGTGTGACACATTGTCAGTTGACATTACAAAACAAACAACCGTATAACAACTGGAACTACAGTGAACCATACAAGTAATTCCCAAACATAACAGAACTAAATGTTACTGTATACTGACAGCTCATATTTTCTATTTAAAGAATGAGCTGGGTCACTCACAATAATGAATCCCTTCCTAATTGCACAAGTGTCAGACATACTGAAGATGTCACTGTGCTTAGAGATGCCAGATTTCGCTGGCCACACTCACACACATTCATCTTGTTTTTGTTGCTTACTGTGAAGGAGTAAAACCATGCAACAAGGGAGGGTTTAATACATACAAGTGAGCAATAAAACAACGTAATTATAGCTCTCTCAAATCTAAACTGTATCCCTCCCTCAATGTTTATTTTTGTCCTCGCAAATTAAGCTCACAACTCCTGTGTCATCAGAATATTTAACTGAAATGTGGTCCGTGGTGTTAGCCTCCTCCTACAGAGTTCCTCCCCCAGTCTGTTTTAAGGAGTGAATAAAATTGGGGGGACACAGATGATAAAAGAATTTTCAACATACAGTAGCCCATATATTAACACCTGTTACCGCTGCTGCACTGGAGTGTGTTGTCTGTGACACTGTGTTTGTGTTAATCGGACAGAAATCCTCATAATTACTTCAACTGAAGTTTCAGAAGAGGCTTCATGTGTTTCCTTTCCACGCACACAATTTTAATTGTGACTTAAAATGAATTGAGTTGGACTTTTTTCCCTTCAGTGGAGTTGGTGCCTACAATAGGCTGTTGGGGCCTACATTAAAAGACTCTCCCCCAAGCTGCAAGGATGGCCAACCAAAAGGATAAAGAAAAGGACAATGTACATTACATCTCACATGAACAGGTGCATTGTGGTGAATTACTTGACAAACAAAAAGCTTTCTATAAAGAACTTCTACAACAGCAAGAAAACAATTTTAAAGTTTTTGTGCAAACCTTCATGGATACTACTAACATAAGATTGGATGCCATTTTCAAAGAGCTGCAGAAATTAAAAGTCAGCCTCCAATTTACACAAAGGAGGTGGATGACTTGAAAGCTGCCAGCACCATTCTATCTTTGAACTGTAAATCAAATGAAGCTGACATACACAAACTGGCAGAATCAATGATTCTAATAGATGCAAAAGCGGACTTTCTTGATAGTCAAGCCAGGCGCCACAATGTGATTATTGATGGTCTCCCTGAGAATGAGAACGAATGGTGGTCAGAATCAGAGGAGAAGGTTCAGCTTTTCCTCAGGGACAAATTGGACCTAGATCCACACACCATTGGGATAGAACAAGTTGATTGAGCTGGAAAATTGGCCAAAACAGCTGATGGCATATCTGGTAGACCTCGACCCCTGATGGTGAAATTACAAAGGATTAAGAGACAGAGTTTTGAGCAATGCAAAAAAGCTTAAAGGATCAAACATTTACATAAATGAGGACTATCCTGACTTAGTCCGGCAGAGAAGAAAGGAGCTGCTCCCAAAGATGAAAGCTGCCAGAGAAAGAGGGGACATTGCCTTTCTGAGGTATGACAAGCTGATCATCCACAAAAGGCAGGAAGGAGAAAGAAAGGGAACTTTTAACACATGACATAAACAATTTGAACACACAAACAATGGTTAAATATTGGGGTGGGAAATTTATTTTATGTCATGATGTCATGGCTATTGCTGCTATACTTCCAAAGAAAAGCTTGATGATTGCTCATGTGAATATATGTAGCTTAAGGAACAAAGTGGATGAAATTACTCATTTGTTGTTCTCAAACACAATTAACGTCTTTGCAATATCTGAAACGCATTTGGATGAAACATTTGGAGATGACGCTGTATGCATACAAGGGTATAATTTATACAGAAATGACAGGGGCAGATATGGAGGTGGTATAGCTTTTTATGTTCAAATCATATTCTGGTGAAAGTTAGGGAGGATATAATGTGTAAAGAAATTGAAGTATTATTGCTGCAAGTTAACTAACCTCACATTACATCTATATTAGTGGGCTGCTGCTATAAACCACCAAGCTCAAACTGTAATTATTTAAAAGCTATGGGTAACATGCTAGATAGAGTATGTGAACTGAATATGGAAGTTGTTTTTACAGGAGATTTGAATATTGACTGGCTATTACCGAACGATACTTTAAAACACCAACTAGTTACAGTAACTGATGCATATTGTTTGAAACAAATGGTGACACAGCCGACAATAATATGCACTAACAACAAGGGGATCAACACATCTAGTATCCATCATATTTTATTAAGTGAAGGATTTCTATACCAAGGCTGTGTTAGTCCCAATAGGCTGCACTGATCACAATGTAGTTGTGATTGCAAGGAAAAGTAAAGTACCTAAGGCCACGCCAAGAGTAGTGTACAAAAGATCCTATAGGAGGTTCTCTCAGGAAGCTTTCGTTAAAGATGTTCGCTATATAGGTTGGTCAAACATTTACGATGAAAAAGAACCAGAGGCAGCACTACAACTATTTCTGAAAAAAATTCAACCAATTTTTTTCAAACACGCACCTGCTACGGAATTTATGGTGAGGACTTGTAGAGTGCCATGGGTAGACATGAAAGTAAAGGGCCATATGGCTCAGAAGAATGAGGCAATGGAAACGGCACAAAAAAAGTGGTTGTCTTACTAACAGGAAAAAATACTGTAAATTGAGGAATTTTGTCACGAAGCTTAAAGGACAATTCCGGCCAATTTTTACGTTAATCTTGATCGCTATAGCTATCAGCTAGCAGGGCAAGCTAGCTACCGGCCAGATCGAGACAGGGACCAGGGTAGGTGAATTTAAACAATGTCTGAGTTGAAAACGCATCTTGTTGACACGTAAGGGCCCTGTTCATGTGGCACAGACATATTCATTGCATTTTGTGTCTGTTAAGAGGCACAAAGGCACTCTAAAACTTGCCCCGACCACTGCCGTTTTAGCTCAGTGGGACGCTTGTGGTACGTAGCTTCCGCTTCTCCGTGTTACCTGCACTGATTCGGGTCGGGGGGTTTTCTATCGAAAGTACTCGCGTAGCTATAGCGATCAAAATTAACGTAAAAATTGGCCGGAACTCTCCTTTAATCAAAAGAAAAACAAACAATATTATGATCTACAGTTAAGCAGGACGAAGAGTGATGGGAAAAAGCTTTGGAGTACACTAAATAGCATAATGGGAAGAAAAACCTCTCTACAACCCACATTTATTGAGTGTGGAGGTACTTTTATCACAAAACCCATAGAAATAGCAAATAACTTGAATGATTATTTCAGAAGCAAGGTACATAACTTGAGGAAAGAATTATCATATGGGATAGACAATGGTTTATCCATTTCTAATATTAAAGATTATATGACTGATAAATCCTATAATTTTGAACTCAGAGTATTAAAAGTTGGAACAACATAATAAAGTTAACATGTAATGACAAACAACCAGGGACTGATAATATAGATGATAAACTGATTTGAATGGTCATAGATCATATTGCGTCCCCAATTTGTCACATACTGAATACCAGCATTAAACTATCAACTTTTCCACAGGCATGGAAAGAAGCAAAAGTTATTCCACTGCCCAAAGATAGGAAGAAGTCTTTTAGTGCCCCTAATAATCATCCCATAAGCTTGTTACCAGCACTAAGTAAGATCTTTGAAAAGGCAATATTTGATCAAATGCAAGAATACCTCTCAGTAAATAATCTAATTACTAACTTCCAACATGCATACAGAAAGGAACACTCTACATGTACAGCTCTGGTGCAAATGGCAGATGACTGGTACAAAGATTTGGACAACAAAATGATCTGTGGAGCAGTCCTTTTAGATTTTACAGCAGCATTTGACATTATAGACCATAAGCTTCTTCTTGAAAAGCTTGAGTGTTACGGATTTAGACCATCTGCAGTTAGCTGGATGAAAAGCTATCTGGGAAACGGATCACAAAGAGTCTTTTTTAATGGTAGCAACAACAACAACACCTGAAGATCTGACTGTCATCTTGAACAGGGAACTAGCTATGACTGGGAAATGGATCCGTGAAAACAAATTGATGCTTAATGCAGCCAAAACAAAAAGCATAGTATTTGGTTCAAATCATTCTTTAAGACGAGAGCTGGAGCTCAAACTCTTTATAAATAAAACATCAATCCAGCAAGTAAAGGAAACTAAGCTATTGGGCATTACCCTAGACAATACATTGTCCTGGTCAAAACATATCAAAGGAATGTCAATAAAATGGGCGATGCATTAGCGTTAGTATGGCGATGCAGAAAATAGTTTACAAATGAATTAACCAATCTTGTACTTAATACTCTTATTCTTTCCCAGCCCAATTACTGCCAGATAATATGGGCGAATGCCCACGAAAAACGATTTAAGGAAACGTCAGCTAGTACAGAATAAAGTGGCACGCCTTGATCTCCAGTGTCTAAAGGCAATTTGTTGAAGTAATTTTGACTAGTCAGACTAGTTAAATTAGTTTTGTATAGAAACTAGAGCTGTCAGCGTTAACGCGTTAATCGCGATGTGATTAAGGGCCGATGCGATTAATTTTTTTTAATCGCATTAATCGCATGCCGCCATTTATTAATTTATTTTACACTTCACTCGGCTTTGTGTCGTGCCTAACAGGCTACTATTTTGACCCTTTGCAGCACCGTTACTTATCATCAAGCTGCCGCTTCCTCGTAACACATCCTGCTGCTGCAGGCTGCAGGCATGATGGAGAAAGACAGCAGCAATGAAATCCTGAATGGAGCTTTTTATTTTCCAAAACTCCTGGACGGCTCGTAGACAAGTCGAAAGCCATATGCACGTTGTGTAAAGCTGAATTAAAATATCACCGAAGCACGTCAAACTTGAGCTACCACCTACGGAGCTAAGCATAGTAGTACAGTTAACGTGATGCTAGACCACCAGCCCTCGGGGGGCGGGGGAGAGATGAATGTTCGGAAACGAGGTTGTGTGGCCCACCGTACAGGTTAGTTTGACCAGCGGGCAGCAGCGGTGGCCAGAGCGAGCAGCAGCAGCTGTGGCGGCTAGAGCGAGCAGCTGCAGCGGCCGTAGCGGGCAGCGGCCATAGCGGGCAGCGGCCGGAGCGGGCGATCACAGGGGGACATCCTCAGCGGTGAAACGCGAACGGGGGCTGGAGTATAACCTAGCTAGGTGGAAAGCTAACGCTAGCCGGCCACCTGTTCCATCAATCCTGCTTGCAAGTGTCCGCTCATTAGACAAAAACTGGACTACATCCAACTTCAACGAAACTCCCAACGCGAGTTCAGAGACTGCTGTGTTTTTGTTGTTGTGGAAACAACAGTGTACCGGACTATCCAGCCTGTTTCTCTGTCGCCGGGTAAGAGTGGAGATGGGCTGTGTTAACACGGACTTGTGCAGAAATGAGCTGCTCATTAACCGGTGATCACTGGTCGTCAGTGAGTAATCAACATTATTTAGGAGTTACTAAACACTATATTGACTCTAGTAAGGATAGGGATTTTTTGTTTTTTAGTTAGGTACTTGGAGGAATTGTGCAATAATGACAGATTCACATTTTTCTTTTGTTTACAGTAAATAAATAATTACAAATCTTAAAATCAAGTTCATAAAATACCTTTCTTTGCATTGATTTGATTCCCAAACAAGATACACTGGTAAGAATTGCTTCCGATTGTTAATATGTACTTAAAAACTGTTCTGAAATGCAAAATAATAGAATTTTAATCATGTGATAAAATATGCAATTAATCACGATTAACTATAGAACTTCAGCGATTAATCGCGATTAAAAACAATTAATCGTTTGTTGAAGTCCTAATAGAAACCAATAATTCTAAAACCGTGTATCCACTGTTTTAGAATTATTGGTTTCTATTCATAGCAGCCACCTGCATATTTGTTTGATATTTTTTATATTTGTATTTTATATTTGTCTCGGTGGTGGTGGTGGTGAGGGTGGTAGTATTTTGTGGTGGTGAGGGTGGGTAGTATGTGAAAGAGTGACGTCAATGCATACTAATTTAGTAGCTATACATTCCCTATCACTACAATTACACCCTATACTGTATATTTCTACATAATTTCTGTACAGTATATGATCATGTGTGTACATGATTTTCTAGTGAAAATGTCTGGCAGTACCTGCATTTGTTTGTTAGCATCTCTTTCAGTCTTCTGTCTGTGTGCATATTTCTGTATGTTTGCTAGTATGTGTTAAAGCCTGCGGTGTGCTAGGAGAAGGTGGAGGCATCAGCAATGCCTGCCAGTGGTGGGAAAGCAGCTATTGGTGGGTTCCCAATTGTAGACAGAATCATGAGGAATAAGCCGCTATGATTAGGTAGAGCCAGTTCTGGTATCTTTGTTTGTTGTGGAGCTTAAGTTCTTAAGCGAGTACTAAGGTGAGGGCCTCAGACTTGCATTCCTTTTTTTTTTACATCATACTCCCCCTTCTTAGTATTTTTTATTATTTTTATTTTTCATTTTTCTTCCTCTGATGCCTCGTAGAAAGGAGAGTGAAAAGACATGATAAGAAGGTTATAATCCATGCCAGAAAACAAAGATGATGTGTTTTACTTTGTGGTAAAGCAGGATGCAGCATTGGAACTCTTTGTGTCCATTCTGTCTTTGGTGCATTCATTCTTGAACTATGCACAACTCTATACACACACACACACACACACACACACACACACACACACACACACACACACACTATCTCTCTCTCTCCTATCCGGGACTAGTGATTAAAAGCCATCATTATCTTGCTATGGCCGTAATGAGAAGCACACACCTGTTTTCCGCAGCTGTTCCCAATCACAAGCTGTCGTCATTCACTCTAGGACCAGACGCTTCAGAGGTGATGACTGTGTGATGCCATAAATCACCAGCCGAGAATCTAGTCACCACGGAAACAAGCCTCATTAGAATCAGCTAAATGAAGAGAGTGATCCTTTACCCCTGCATTCAAAGTCCTGGAGCAGAATGGGTTTTAGTCCCTGTAGCGTTCAGCCTAGCCTTTGGCACCAAATGCATGCAGGCGAGGTATACTGTAGTATTAGCTCATCATGTGTGCAATCAAAGGCCCAGTAATGCCTAGCTTAATGAGTCATGGAGCTTTTGTAGAGGTCACATATGGGCTTAAGCATGGCTGACATAATAGAACATATTTTCCCCATTTTCTCAATGCAGTCAAGCGCACATTCACAAGAGTTTGGATTGCAATATTGAATTAGTCCTGTGTAGTAGCTATTTTCCATTTAATTTTGTGTTTGTGTTCTCACATTGAGAAATGGGTCTGAGAGCCTGTGTATCCCTAATGTCTTTAAAGCTGGTGTCTTTGCTGCTTGTAGACCAACTACCTCTCTTTAAATGTCACCACTGACAATTTGTGGATGGATGATGTGACGTCTCCACTAGCGTCTTCCATTTAAAGGCTTTTTGCTCCTCAAACAAGACACCTCAACGACATTTCTGAATAATGACAGAGTGGACTGAGATGGTTACAAAAGAGTTGTTGAGGTTCCATTTGTCTTTCTTTTTGAGCCACCTGATTAAATATAGTTATTTAATAACCAGACAATGTAACACAATATTTAGTTCTACCCTGAAAACTACGTTGAAATGAATCTGTGTTTAATCATATCAATAGCCAAAATTATGCTGTTTTGATAGCAAAGCCCTGCATATATATATATATATATATATATATATATATATATATATATATATATATATATATGTGTATATATATATATATATTGTGTGTATATATTGTGTGTGTTCCTTCCTAGCTTCAACAGTGACATAAGTGAGAAAATAGTTTTGAGGATACATTGAATGGCCAAAGGTGGTTGCTCCTGGCTGCAAGCCAATCAAGCAAGGGATTCATTTTTCATATGCCTGTCTATGTACCTGTGTATCTGCCCTTTTTAGTAAGCACTGCTTATCCATGTGCCTGGCTTTCCTTCTCTGTCTGTATCGCTGATTGTCTGTCTCAGTGTTTGGATTCATAAAAGTAACTGTGCAAGATAGACATTTTAGCTGCATTTTCTTTGAGTCTGCCTTTTTGATTGTCACACGATCCATTCAACTTTATTGGTCTGCACGCGATCCAAAGCAACGCATTCAGGCAGGTTGTCAACCTGTCTGACCAAGCGAGAACAGAGAAAGAAGATGCAGGGAATGCAGACAGGTAGAGGATGGGGATGGATAGGGAATTGATGAATGAAAAGTGAGAGGTAAAGTTATGTTAATAAAAAAATTGACTTTGATACCAATTTGTACTGCATTTTGTATGTATTATATAACTAGATGTGTAGGCAATAAGAATAAAATCCTCTCCTCTCTCTGACTAAATTTATATCATGGTCTATGTTGTGGGTGGCACGGTGGTGCAGTGGTTTGCACACAGAAAGAGGGTTCCGGGTCTAGTTTCCTGGTAGGCCTATGTCCGTTGATGCACATTAAAGGATGCAACTTGGCCGTGTGTGTTACTTTATTTTGTGTCACCACACTTCAGTTGAACAACTTTATGAACATGTTTGTAAAGTGGGTTTAATATATAGTTTGGTGTTCGTCTTGTTAGCAGTTTTTGAAATAGGTCCATGTTTTGCTCCAGATATCCGATTAAAAAAAAACAGTTAGCTTGCAATGATATTAAAGTGTTATCAGAATTTAGATGAGATATTTATAGTACAAGAGATGTCATTTGTCCAACTATTCATCCCTCTTATAGCTACTTGTTCTGTACAGGGACATTATGGGGATTTGTGGAGTGGGATAGCCCAGATATCCTGTATCCCCGCATCATGAGCAACATTCCAAGTGAGCTCATGTAGTCCCACCGGCATGTCCTGTGTCCGAACGTATAGTATGCTCCAATGGGAAGTGCCCTGGGCCAGGTGCCTGAGCCACTTCAGTTTACTTGTGATGTGTGCTTTTTGCATATCTGATGATATGTGACAGTGTCACTGTGTTCATATTTGTCATATTCTTTCCTGTTAGTAGGCTTAATCTCATCTCACCCCTCGTTGTTTTGACATACAGTAATCTATGACATCGTTATAATTAGGGCTGGGTACCGAACTTTAATACTTTCAGGCACTGACCGAATATATTATATTAGCTAGTATTAAATGATGTCTTCTCATTCAATGCCAAATTTCAATACCTTAAAATCTCATCACCGTCAGTGAGCCAATAAGCATGCAGCATGCTTGTATCAAGATCTAATAATGCTGGTGATTGGCTGTCTAACGTTACAAGTCGTAGAGTCATGCAGGAAAAACACTACTTTACGCACAGTAACAGGGCTTGTGTGTGTGTGTGTGTGTGTGTGTGTGTGTATTTTGAGAGGCAGGACTACTGTGTGCTGTGGAAAGCAGCTGAAAAATAAAAAAACTTATACCGTAATTTCTTTTTGTTAAAATGAATTTTATAAAATTGATATCGGACAAAGTATCGTTCAGGAACCGGTATCAAAGTCAAGGTATCATGCTCCTCTCGATATTTTTTTTCTCATCAATTTTTATTATTTTTTTAACGATACCCAGCCCTACTTATAATTTTGCAGGCATTTTTG
This sequence comes from Sander vitreus, assembly GCF_031162955.1. Taxonomy (NCBI): domain Eukaryota; kingdom Metazoa; phylum Chordata; class Actinopteri; order Perciformes; family Percidae; genus Sander; species Sander vitreus. Next base: position 20,630,261 of record NC_135859.1, on the reverse strand, counting down.
TGAAGGAGGAGGATTCTGGATTTAGATAACAAAGGGTGAAGGGTGTGGAGGGAGATGAGAAGAGAGCTAAAATATGGGAGGCTCAGATCTATAGGCTTGCACTGGGATGAAGAGAGAGTGGTTTTCTCACCACTGCAGTATATTGATATACACTCCCAGCCTTTCTCATTATTCGTGTGTGCAGGTGTGGTTTCAGGAGTCATATACAATGTGCCCCAATGTGCTTGTTTAAGTACAAATTACATCTCACTGCAGTCAATAGATTGTCTTGATAACTTCTGTATTTCTCTGTCTCCCCCCTCCCTCCCTCCCTCTATCTCTCCCTTGTTTCTCTTTCTAGGTAAGTAACAAAACAGCAGAGATTTTATCTGAACATAAGATGGCTTGAAAGGTAACGTAACCATTGTGGATTTTTCTGTTTTGTGCAATAGTATATCTTTATTGTGGTCAAAAACTAGAAACTCAACCCAAGTTTTTTTAATTATTTAACCATCTTTAGCATCACTTGACCTGACCATTTATTCAATTACATCTTTTATAACTGTAAGCAGTGATCATGTAGGCATGATAGTGATAAATAATGATAAAAACACAATGTGAATTATCTTTCAGAACTGAGCACCAGCAACATAATAAAATCTCAGCCTATTTGAATTACTAACTATAAGGTTACCAGTCCGTACAATGGGTCTGGCATGAGCAGTATGTGCCGGCACTGCTTTCACCTAATGGTGGTGTTGTGTTTTGCTGCTAATCTGTTTATCTAATCAGATGCTGAGGTTAGGGGGTCTCTCATTAATTTGCAGGACATTGATTTCCTGTATTTATTGCAAAGTGCTCTGCAGCAGCCTTCTTCTACATTCCCAGATGGGAGGAATGCAGGTTGCCTTCCTCGTAGCTCATCAATCGATCCCATTTCAGCTCAGCGTTGTTGTGCTGTGTGTTTGTGTGCTTGCAGTCATGCCTTGGTGTAAAAATAGCTACCAAAGCAGATTGATTGCTAGAGACAGCTCGAGATAAAGACAGAAAGATGGCTGGTGATAAAAATGATTAGGCTATTAGCATCGTTTTGGCACTCTTCCTCTAGATAGGCTATAATAACATAACATTATCTAGGCTTTGATGCATTTCTGATTAATGAAAAATAGTCTTATACACCTTGCACTGCTGAGGTTCTGACAGCTTGTGTTACCATTGCAATCACTAGCCTTCCACAAATGTTAGTAAGAAAGAACCTCACAAACAAATCTTTTCAAACACATCTGTGTCTGAAACTAACCTTTTTCGTGTCGTGGCAATTTAATAATCCCACTCTGACAATGAGGAACAAGACAAAAATCTCTTACAGTATTGTCACACTTTTAATGCTCAGAGCATGGTACACAAGACAAAGAAGCGTCCCAGAAGCACGTGTGAAGTGGCTCTCTGCTCCACTAAAGATATGCGCCAGGTCTATTTTCCCGCGAGCCGTTTGGAGATAATCCAGTCCATTTACCAAAAGACACCCCCCAATATCGTATGTCTCCTCTACAACACCACAGACGACGAGAGATTCATCTTGGAGGTGGAAAACATAATAGACACCACAGATCTTTTTTATAAGGACAACGCCAGAAAAGAGAAGGCATGGAGTTTAACTGTAAGAGTGCCTGGAGTGGAAGGTAGATACTAGTTTAATAAACACGTGATTGTTCTGTAAAGTACAAAGTAGAGAATATATAATCTGCGAGTCGGGCAGGCAAGACACTCCGTTTCTGAGATGCTCCCGGTGTGGTATGGCGGGTGGCAGAGGACGGAACAAAACCGGAATGCAGCCGGAAGGCAGCACAGACGTGCCCAGTGGAAAATCGGGGTTAGCATACGTAATCAGTTATGTTTCACTCGGTAAAAGGTTGCATGTTAAGAGAATCAGCATAATCAAATAGAAAAGAAGTTTTAACTTGATAACATGTGTTTGGTCAAATGCATTTTCCTTACAACATGATCAAAGACAATTCCCTTCACAGTCCCCACTCCTTATTGTCAGAGTGGGATTATTGCCATGACAGAAGTAGCGTGTGTTCATCCACGGTTGTCATGAGTGCATGTAATTAGTAGGTGGATAGTGAGCTTGACATCGTTTTATTTCTTTGTTGATAGTAATTTGCAACTATGTAAATATTCACAAAAAGTTCTACGTTAGTTCAACCAGCCAACCATCTCTGCAAAAGTTTAAAAAAATCTTAAACTGTATGCAGAGGCATAAAAAGCAATAATGTTTTTTTTCTTACTCTGGTTTGGTAGGAAAAAGCCAAAGGTTTTTGACTCCATGCCAAAAAAGAAAGCAGATCTTTTTTTTGGCTTACGACAATGTTTCTCAACTTCTGTGGCTTATGGCCTCTAAAATGCCATATGTATTACGAATCAAATTGATTGTACATGTTGCATTTCTGCTCTTCTGATGCTAAGCAGGGTTTTAATAAATGGATTGTCAATCCTGCTGCCGTTCGCTAGATTATGATAAATGTATGGGAGTGGCTTCTCTTGTATGGAGCACATCAATGTGAATGTGTGCCATTTGCTGCATTGAGTGTTTGTGTGTGTGTGTGTGTGTGTGTGTGTGTGTGTGTGTGTGTGGGCAATGCGTCATTCTGCGACTTGCAGAAGCCTAGGAGCTCCCCTTTGGTAGCTCCCATGCTGCTTCTATCTATTATGTAACTATGCTGTTCTCACACTATTGCCCTTTCCCTCTCTCTCTCACACTCTCTCTCTTCCTTTCCCTATCCCTCTCCACTTTTGTGTTTTTATGTATGTATGTGCAAAGTGTAGCAATGTTTAAAGCCGTTGAGTTGTGTTTGGTGGGATTTAGGGGATTGTTTATGCTGATGCAGAATTTAAGAAGTGTGTGCCACAATGCAGCAGAAAGCAACTTGTAGATGCGTCCAATCAGCATTCTGTTTGTTCTCTCATTTTCTTTTTTGTTTCTGCTTTGCTCTCTATCTCTTTCTATCCGTGCCTTCCCCGTAGAATAACAATATTTTTGTATGTTGTTATTTTGTATTTTTGTATTCTATCTGTGTATCCGTGCATCCATCCCCACCCACTCATTCTCTGCAGCATACCCTCCTGTGATACAGTTGGAGTCTCAGTTGCAGGAAAAAAGATTAGTTTTAGTGGGGGAGAAAGAATATTTAGGAAATAAAAAATTATAGATAAATTTACACTAATTCTAATCTACACAGTACAGATACATTTAAGCCCAGTTTTTTCCAATATGAATGTAATTAGATTTATTTAATGAATCCAGAAATGGATAATTGCATCTGCCTGATTAATTCTTCCCTGTTAACACAATGGCTGACTGGATGTCTGCACCATACCAGGCTTGGACAATAGATGTACACAACTGTGCCATTGGAAGCAGCTGTTTTACAGTCAGTGGGAGCAGGTGTTTGTCAGCATGGCATAACCATTACCTTTGTGGACAGTTTTAATGATAGTAGTAACATGATACTTTGTTGATCTCTGTGGGGAAGCTCACTATTTGTTTGCACCCTTAACAGTAGAAGTCACCATGTAGGGTCACATACAAAACAGCACTCCTGCAGCTGACAATGTGTTGCGCGTAATGGAAAAATCCAGCCTTAAACATTGTAGCATGGCTGTTGGAGATTACCTTATTCCTGGGTACATTTTTGTCCTTTGGTGAATTGGTTAACTACTGACAACCCCTAGGAAAGTATTGATGGCACGAAGATGAATCACAATACCTGCATTTCCTGTCCCCGTTCCAGGACTGTCATACTACAGTATATTACCATCTCCCTTAAACCTGCATATGGATCATTTGTCTCCCTCTTCTGGCAGTGCGAGTAATTACACAAACACTGTTGGCGTGGCTTGCAGGCGAGCTCACCGCATCTCCCCCTGCGCTCTTCATCTTCATTCAATCAGGTTTTACCATAATCCTGAATGCCAGGGCTTTTTTTTCTTCCACTCCAGAATTTTTTCTTGGACACTTAGGATTTTTCCGGAATAGCTTCCACCGTATTCCAAGCCAGTGTGCCAGCGTGGGAAAGTCGCCACAGACACCACAACTCCTATATACTGCGAAATACAGACAGCTTTCCCTGGCAGCAATAGGCTTAGATTAATCAGCATTGTATGAACTCGTTTGGCAAGGGCTTGAATGTAACAAACGGTCATTTATATGTGAAAGTCCCACACTCAACAACTTTCAGTCACTGAGCAGCTTATAAAATGTATAACTTATAAAATAATAAAAACGAAATGCATCAGCTGAGTGTAAAGTAACAAAAATCATGATTTTCTCCAACCAACACTGGAGTGTAGTTTTGTGTTTATGTGCAGGTGAGACCCAATCTCTCACAATAACAAATGATCAGCTTGTGAGAGAGTGTATACCACTTCATTACAGAATAATTCCTAGAACGCACTGAACATCAGGGAGCTTTATTGTGTGTAACATATCCAAGGGTGGAATATTGCTCAGCAGTCTCTTCAGGGGGTGAATACCTGCCAGTGAGGGGGGGTGCTTTTTGCTCAGCACTCTGTTCTGCTCTGTGACTCTTTTCAACAAATGTGATCCGCCAAATGGTTTATAGTTTCCAGTAGAGCAGTAAGTTCTTCCTTTGAGCTCATGTTATAAAAAATTTAGAATTGTGGTTAATATCTCTGCACTCACCTGCCTGTTGGAGCTTGCAACTACATCAAACCAAACAGATGGTACAGAGAGGCATATCCATATGTTTGCAAGCACACAGTATTCACACAATCATTCATATTTGCATGTTTTTGAACCACAAGTTCACTGCCAACTGAAAGGCACACAGGCAAGTTAGCTCTATTGAAGGCAATCTTCACTGGACTTAACATCTGTTTGCATTTGAGTGCTTGTTCACTTTATTGTGATCCATTCTTTATTTTATCAACCAGCTCTTTTGACAATTATAAAACAAACCTTTAGTTCTTAGACAGAGAGCAGAGAGTGTGTGAGACTGAATGAGTTGCTTTTCGTTCAGCGGAGGATGTAATACTGCACTTGTTAACCTTAACATGGTGGCTCAGTGGTTAGCACTGCTGCCTCACAGGAAGTAGGCTGCAGGCCCAAATCTGAAATCATAAACCTGCACCAGCCTCACACAGATTTCACAAAAATGTAACAAGCCTTACACAGATCTCGTCTCACCTTAACCCCCGCAGTGACTTTCACAGAATCTTTTCTCTGTTTTTTATGCCATTTGTCTGTTCCTCTTCCCGGCTGTCTGTAACTTCATGGTGGTTGGGTTGAGGTGAACGTTTGACTTTAACATGTCATGGGAGCCATTACTCAGCTTTTTCTGTCACCTCCTTGTCAAGAAGCAAACACAGAACGCTATTATCGCCATGATATTAAGGGAGTAATAAATTACTCGAAACAGAGTAACGTGAATACTAACATAAAAGGTCATGTGAGCATAATAATTTTTTTTCCCCTTGGCAGTCTACATTTGTAAGTGATATTCACAAATGGTTGTTTTGAGCCACTCCACAAATAATGCGTAACTTTTATGACCTGCCATTGGTTAACCCTACTGCCTCGACTTATTTAAACCTTTCATTATCTTAAACATTTCGCAAAAAGTACCATCACCTACTTTTTTTAAATTCGTCTTTGTCCCTAAAGAGCAAATTTATTTATAATGGTCTAAGCTCCAAAATGTGATACTTGATTATCTGATTTACAGAACAGCATTGTAATCACAGGCTTACTTTTGATTAGGGAGGTCATTTTCTCAGTTCAATTGCAAAATAATTCATCATTTTATTCATTTGGCAGGCATTTACTGTAAATCAATCGCACTTTAAACTTCATTATTCTACAGGCTTTTTATATGATAATCCATTTGTCTGAGGACAAATCTGTTTAGGTGGGCTACATTCTGTTAATTAATAATAATAATAATTATAATAATTATAATAACTCTATAACCCATTGTTTTTGTGTTATATAAGCTTATCATTCACATAATGGAGATGCAACACATTTATACTGTACATTTATCCTCCATGTATTGCCCATTTGGAAAGTTTTTTACTTTATAATTGAATGTGCACATGTTGTGTTGCACGTCTTTGATGAATCTGCCCTCACATCGGTCACGTGATCACTTTGAGTAATATTACATTTGTTAAAACAACTGCTCTCTTCTTCCCCTTTATTACTCTGAGGCCGTGTAATCCAGCAGATGGCATGTCTTTATTGTGTTTTAACAAGTTGTGTAAGTTCTGCATTCATACTGCCCCTTTACTTGTGTTTTATCACTGTGCATGTAAACTAAAATATGAGCCCATTATGCAAGTCTTCGGAAGGGCGTGTGCTGTTCTGTGTGACAGAGTTCGGTGGTTTCCTCCACAGTTTGCAGACAGAATGTCACAGACTGAGCCATTTTCAGAGTAAGATAATTTTACAGCCTGCAAGCCTTCCTCCTAACCTGTAATTACTTTAACAGTTTAATGTCACAAAGTCCCCCACAATACTCTTTCCTACATTCTGCACCCTCTTCATAATGCATGCCCTGTAATGGAATTTGGGGCAGTTGAGAAAAACATGAGAGAGAAAAGCTTTGCAATGACATTGTACACAATTATCCTTCCAAATAGTCAATCACTTCTCTTGTTCATTTAAAAGAGTTTTCAGGTTTATCTCAATAGCTTTAATCAATATTTCCTCTTCCTTGTTCTCTCTGTGACTTGCTTTAGCAGTGCTAGCTGCATGGCTCTAGGTATGGCAATGTCAGTCTGTCGGTCCACCACTTTGGTCCGGACTGAAATAACTATTGGATGGTACATAATTTGGTATAGACGCTCATGTTCCCCTAAGGATGATTTCTAATCACTTTGGTGTGGTGATGCTCTCATCAGGTGATCATCAGAACATGCTTAACTAATTGGTGAACATGGTGAACATTAAACATGCTAAGCCTCAGCATGTTACCATTGTCATTGTGCGCATGATACTGTAGCATGGTGGTACGCCGGTCGAAGCGGCCCTGCATTTGTGTCGGTCGATCACTGTGTGCACCCAAGTTAGACTTTACTTCCTGTGTAGTGTGTGGTATCACTCAATATTGACATGTAGATGTCTTCAGGCCAGGACTCTTCTCAAACGGGAAGTTTCGGGCACATTGGACAATGTACAGCCTTGTTACAAACCACTTCCTGTTTCGTGGTGTAACATGAAAATTCCATGCTGATGCATTTCGTCGACAGATTAAAAGCTTCACAATTTAGCTTTACAAAGGTTTTTAGATTGTACTGAACTAGTTTGAAGTCCAGTCCTGCAAATAGTCAGAAACGTCCAAAAAATGCACAGTAAATTAAAAATAGCTGAATTCCTGTTGCATTTAGGGTATGCTCCAAGAGGCTTTTTTGTAAGTCTGGACATGATAGATATACCTACCAGTTTTCATACATCTAGGTGAAACATACTGCAAGGGCTACTTCTTTGAAATTGTGTAGAGGGTGCTTCGAGCCCTTTTGTTTCACCCAAGCACAAGATATAAAATATCACATTTTAAACTGGTTCTGATGCCTGAACACCTTTTAGCCCCTCAAAAATGCAATTTATTTTCAGAATAATAATTATCCTATCAGTTTCAATACAGCCTCCGCCGACCAATGATGTGCACAGGCCCTAATTAGATACACTGCCTGAACACAAACTACACAGAACAGGATCTAAGTTAAATACTTCTTCATTCATTCAGTGTAAGCAGACATTTGTTGTCCCCTGAGCCTACAGTAATTAGCGCTTTGCTGGAGGTCATATCATCCCCCAGAGGAATCACTAATCACACCCAGATAGACACTCCATCCAGTGCAATGATTAAGGCTCAGACTAGTCAGCCAGTGCAGAGGGAGCCAGTTGAGTGCCTCGGCTGCAACAGTGACACAACGTTGGTGCAATGCAGGAAAAGTCTATTTTTGGAGGGGTTGAGCAACAGAGCTGACACTATGGCTGGAAATGGAGGTGCAGAAAGTATTGGATGGGATAGATACAGATGTTTAGGGGGTACGAGTGGGAGCAAACTGTAGATCTACACAACAGGGTTACAGAGATTGAGAAACAGGTAGCTACAATAGTGACACCGTGTATGACATCGGCTATGCACTACGAGCATGCATGTATCTTTTTCAACACATCTGTAAGCAATATGTATCTTGTCACTTTTCTACATAGTTAACCTTAGCTGCGAGACATGTCCTCATAGCTCACAGGTGAAAACCTGAACAGTTACAAGTGGCAAATTAGAGCCAAACAATTTATCACATGAAACTAATTACACTGGTGTCCTCCTGCAGACACAATCATCGACCGAGTACAAGCCAGAGCAATTAATAGCCCAGTAAATGCTGTTATTTAATTTTGGATTTGAGCAAGGTAAATCTATCACAAGTCAGTTTTAACAAATAGAATAATGTTTGAAAATAATCTTAGATACGCTGCCATTTGAGTGTTTAATTTATATTGTGTAGTATTTTGTTTAAGTATTTTAGGCTTTGAGAGTAGTTATGATAGTACTATTGGCCACCACAACAATTAGATAACTCTTAATTCTAGTTTTTCAGCTTTTGGATGATATATGAGGATTAACCTACGGGATCACACCAATTTGTTAGTCTGTATGTAAGATATCTTTTCATTTTAATGGTCTTTTTTTACTTGAGGCATTTTTTTTTTCAAAGCAGGAAAAGCACAGGTGTAATTAATACCATCAATGATGGCTCTGTTCCGCTACATGGATCACAGTCTTTACTAATGTTGTACTACTACTGTGTACACCTGTGCGTTTCCTACTATGACATGTTGAAATGTTTGCCGTCTGGTCACCAACCTCTACTATCAAACGTCACTTATAATTACTGTTAGCAAGCTACATCTGTCACTGAGCAAAAGAGCTGCCACCTTTGAGGATTGTCTCTATGACAACTGTGCAGAATGGTGATTGGTGGTGACATTAATGAGCCCTTGTATTTTAAAGTGGACACAATGCAGCTGACTGGTGACCACTGAAACACCCTAACTAGCGTGCTCCCAGATTTACCCACTTCCAAAATACACTCAAGCTTCATTTAATGGCCCGGGTACAAAGCTCTTATTGAAATGTTTAATGTTGCATCTAATTTGTCCTATTTACTTTCTGATGGCAACAGATAAAAAGTACAATGCTGGAAATTGACAAAACACTTGATAATTATTGTGAGCTTTATACATACATACATACATACATACATACATACATACATACACACACACACACACACACACACACACACACACACACACACACACACACACACACACACACACACACATATATATATATATATACACACACCGTAATTCTTCAAATAAAAGCCAGGGCCTTTATTTACCTGAACTGCAGAAGGTACCATGCTTGTATTTGAAGCAGGCTTTTATTAGAGGCAGGCCTTTATTTCTAATTCCATCTGTTTGATAAGTATAATTGTTTTAAATAAACTGTTTTAAATGAAAAGCCATAGCGTTCCAGTGGACAGAGATCATTCACTTTTAAAGAAACATTTGCAAAAATACCACCATATACCATAGATATATATATATATATATATACGGTACTTATATATATATATATATATATATATATATATATATATATATATATATATATATATATATATATATATATTATATGACCATATAACAACCATATAACAACAGCCAGAAGGGCGACAAAGCTATTTGGGTCAGAATTAATCAAACACCACCATTGTGTCAGTTTGAAACCTGTAAATGTACCGGGTGTTTATTTCAAATACAGGTACTACAGTATTGCTGGTAGATTACAATAAGAGCATACATTAGTTTAGTAAAACACATTGTTGGTTTGCAGCACACCAGTATCTGATTAATGTTACAGACGGTAGCTAGCTAGCTTTGTTTCTAGCTCCAGGCTAACTTTTTTCCTCCCACCTCCAGCTAGCTAGCTGTGCTCTGCTCTTGTCGGCTAATCTTGTCAGCTCATCCTTCTGTTTCTTCCAGTAACGGATTATCCTGGGGTCAATGTCGAAATGTCTCGGGGCTTTTTAACCCGAGTTTTCCTCCGCATACTTTAAAACTCTTTTCATTTTGTTGTAGAAAAGTCCGTCATGAGACCTGTGTTACATCCAATGTAGACTGCCATCTACAACACCAAAGAATTTCTAATAAGGGAAGAAGTTCCACTCTCTCGTTACTTCCGGCTTCTGAACTGGTTGCAGTTCCACCATAGTTCCATATAGGGGGCGCTCACAGGCCAGTGCAGAATGAATGGGACTCTATGGAGCTATACCCCTCAAAATCCACTTTTCTCAGGATATCATTTTTTGTCTAGTAATTTGAATGTTGCATTTGAAAGGGGAGGCTAAGACATTTTTTTTAAAGTGGCTTTTTTGTTCTAAAAAGCCTTTTAAAATGTCAATGACGTCATACACATATACGGCCAGAGATACTGCTTTACGGCAAGCTCTGAGTCGCTTCCTTTGTTCTCTTGAAGCATCGACAACACAGCTGACAGGTTAGCCTCTCCCCGTTAATACACGTGCTAGAAAGAGGTTTGCTAATGTTTTAAAGACCACGCCGAAATATTCACTCTGACATTCTGGTTGTGCTTCGGATGCCGTCAAGCGGGATCTCCGATCGTAATCAGTCCTTCACTGACCAATCAGCATTCATTAGCAGAATGCTAGCGTGTTATGGGCAACAACGACTCAACCTGTAAGAAATCGAAAGGACACAAGTACTCGTTCATTCAACTTTTGACCTATAATCCATGTTGAACTTGCAAAAACTACAATCAAATCTGAGATTTCTCAACGACAATCAGGCGAAAGAGACAAATTTAGCCGTCTAGCTCCATAGAGTCCTATTCATTTAGCACTGGACCGCGATCACGCCCAGTGGAACTCTGGTGGAACTGCAACCAAATTCGGTACAATGAGGTGGACTGGCTTTGGTAACACATACAGCCGCATTGACTAAAATACTCCAGAAAAGTGTGGAAAAAAGCATCAATATATTGTTGAATCTGTTAAATTAAATTGGTAGAAATGTACATTATGATTAACTTGAATGCACATTATATAAAAGGCATTTCAGGAGATTATCCACACTAACTTTTCCAGCCTTTATTTGTCTGTGTTGCCCACACCCCCGGCCACTATCAGAGGCCCGGCTTTTAATTGACTACCGGTTTTTATTTGAGGAATTACGGTACATACATACATACATACTTACATATGCATAAACTGCATTCATATATGTATATATAAGTATAACCGTTTGAGGAAGAGAAAGCAGGTCAGTTTGGAGTTTTCAGAGAGCATTGCTCTCCACAATAATTTGAAAAATAATAGTATCCCAAAGTTATTAAAATTCCCCACCAGTCCTGTGACATTACATTGATTTATTAAAATCATTTGACAGTGTTAGGGGTTGATCTCTCACTTCCTCATTGACCCAGCAGACTGCAAACTGAAATAAAAGGATGACATGTTGCTAAAGCTATTTAGTAGCCTATTGTTTGTTCAAAACAAATAATCTGTAATATATGGCTCCTCCATGTTTATCACTTGGGCGGACATACCTATGCAGTTTGTGGCATCAAGTGGCAAATACCAAATCCTGCAATAAATCCTGCAGCCCTGCAACTCTTAATTACTGCTTTATTGATAGCAGGTGCATTGGAAAGGTCAACTAGCAAAATAAAACACAGAACAGTGGCATTTGTTGTAAGACAAACTTACAGTATGTTGTATGCCACAGGTACCTAATTAGAGTGATAAATACACTGTGCATATAAATAAATATGGTTAATTGTATTAGTATGGCCATTGCTAAAGAATTATATTTTGGTCTTACTTTTGACTGCCAGTATCTGTGGCTTCTCTACTCTCTATCACTTGTGTGGACACGCCTCTGCAATTTGTGACGTCAAGGGGGAAATACCAAAGCCAGCAATACATTCCTACATATCCTACTCATGTTTACAACTATAGCAGGTTGATGTTTTCCCTGATCAGCAGTTCACCTTTTACACTGAACGTACACTTTTATAAATCGTGACATATAATAATAAGGACATGTGAAAAAATACAAATCCACATAGACAGGTCAAATTCCTTATGTTTTGGTGAGTATTCTGTAGCAAATAGAAAATAGTATATATATATATATATATATATATAAAATAGATAATTTCCTCTATAAAGCGCCTGATAGGGTAAGCCAATGCTGTGTATGAGCAATAGTATTAAGTGAACACTTTGTACTTACACCCTTGTTAATGCATCGTGTATTGGCAGGTTTTCAGTACCAAATTACAGTATGAGTATAAAACGTGTTCTGTTGATTTCAGTATTGACATTTTAAAATGGTAAAAGTGATGTTTTCTCTATCAATGTAATGGGATAATGAAGGTATCCGAGAGAAGAGCAGAGTTGATTGCACTGACTGTTAGTGAGACACCCTTCACCAGATGGTGTTGTAGTGGAGATTGCCGCAGGTTATGGACCATTGATATTTCCTTATGCTCCCATCTGTACCTGCTTTTGGAAGACAGCCTCATGGAGCAGTCAAACTAGATATCACAGTTTACAATGGTGGTTTTTAACCAGATATTCATCATGCTTCTAACCATGGTGCCTGGCCCGCCATCTGGTTGAAGCGGATTTATAAATAAGGGCAGATTAAGTATCCTTTCTGTTGCTCTAGGTGAAAGTCAATCACTACATGTGACACATATTTGCCTTTGGTCTTTGTTTTTATATATCAGTTATATTTACTTCTGTTGGAATCTATTAATTGTGTTTAAGGAATACACGTTTGTCCGGTGTTGGAGGTTAAATCTTATTTAATTGTAAATATTGTGCTGCATTTCACTGTGTAATTAAGCCCAATTTACCTTAATAGAACGCTGTCAAATTAAGCTAAATCCAACCTGAGTGCATCTTAATATTATTCTTAGTAAATCGTGAGCAACAGTATGTAAAGCTAGGTGTTTTTAGGCAGTAAATGAATGTTGGTGAAGTTGTATAAATCTATTAAATCAAACACATTCAAGAAGAATCTTTACTGTGACAGATTGGTGCTTTTAGTCATACTCAAAATAATTTTAGTTTTTCTCAATTTTATTATCACACAAAATGGTAGGTAGAATTTATAGTCTTTGAAAAATGCTTTTTTTATACAATGTCCAATAAATAAATACAATATATGTAGCCCAGTTTTCATTCTCTTAAAAGTAAATTAACTGATATATGAAAGATGAGAGACTCACAGTATATGTACTGTATTATACTATACTGTACTGTACTGTACATAAACTCTACATATCTTTCATACCTGACTACTGCTTCTTTGTTGAATTTTTTTCAACAAAAGGGAAGTCCCTCCCTTCTGTCTTTGGTCAGCACCAAAAATCAAAGAGTCATAAACCTTCTCCACTTCACAAGTGAGCAATTTTTGGGCACTTCAACATTTTTCACATTCTAGAAATGGCCCTTGAAGCCTCCATGTCCCCGTTAGACATTAGTGGGAATCTAATTACAAAAATATGATTTGAAGGGGAAATGTGTTAACCTTTGCTCAAATGCCACTGCATAACCATCTGTGAATGGCAAGGAGGAGGACTGGGCCCAAGGCATTTCCACAGCGACACAGAGTGATGGACAGCTGGCCTACCTCAAAGGAACAAAACATGCACGAGGGCCCAGTTTTCTCTTAGTCTCTAGAGAGATTCCTATTTGGATGTAAAGTATATGGGATTTTTATATTAATGTCATGATTGAGCTGTGCTGGTGTGGATTTAATTGTTAAATGCTAACTGTGGTATAGAAATGTTATTTGGCTACACATCAATTCCATTATGTGATTAAGCATTAATATGTGGCACAGTTAAAATATTGATTTCCGTGGTACGAAGCCAACCTTACATTGCCTTTCAGGTTTTATGGCCTGAAAAGTCATGTCTGTTTTGAAGCTAAAACAGTCATGCATCTGGCAGGCCATGCTGTTGGACCAGCTCTGTGATTTGACTGTAGAGGTTGTTCAGCCTGTGTTCTTTGGACATCGATCTGCAGATAAATAAAGAAAAGTACTTTGCTAAATGTCAGTACACGTGAAATCGATATGTACTTATTCCGCTGTGTAATCCGGCCTCTTTCCCCCTGATGCCCAGTTAAAGAGAGCCATGTCGGAGCACTAATGTAATGGAAAAGGCCAGCTGATTTAAATATGATGTGATTTTTTCACTGATGATGATGGGTTAACACTGTACTTTATGGCTGTAATATGTCACTGTGTTGGCTTTCTGTCAGGCACATATCGTCGTCGATATGTCAATGTTTCTGTCTCCCTGCAGCATGGCTGCATTTAATCTTTAATTTAATATTCATCAATCCTACCTTATTCTGTCACTGCTACACTTTCATCCTCCACCTTTTCAGCTCTTAGACCCATGGTAAGAAAATTGCAAAGAAAAGCCTCATCATTGCCCTTCTTGTTCAAAAGATGCTAGCATATGCTCTTAGGCTACGTTCACACTGCCTGCGTTGGTCGTTTGATGGTCTGGCAAAAACGCAGGTCTTTCCATTCATTTTGGGCTGCGGTGGGGGTTGCCGCAGGGGGGACACTCAAAAAAAATGCTTGCGGTGGCCAATCATCCAACCAGTGATCAGACATGTGAGTGTGTTTTAAACTATGGTTTGAGGCGGTGTGGAAATCCCGTACAGTAAACAGGAAACATCACTGCCATATCGCTGCCACAAGAAAGTTTTTAAACACTTTGAGGGTAAAAAAAACAAAACACAAGCACTGAACTGCCCAGGAGTTTGGGTAATAGATTTTTTCTCTCTTTCGCTCTCACCCACTCTACTGCTTTTTTATATTTATTTGACAAAGTCTCTCTCTCTCTCTCTCTCTCTCTCTCTCTCTCTCTCTCTCTCTCTCTCTCTCTCTCTCTCTCAGGTTGCAGGATGAGTCCTGACAGCTCACCAGTGTTGAGCAGAGTAGGGGCCAACAGCCCCTAAAGCAGGGACTAAGATTATTAATTATTAATACACACATGCGCACAGGGACATACAGTGGACAGTATGTTCTATTATTAGATGCTAGATGCTGGCCCCAGTTTCCATTTAAATGCAAGAGATCTGAAACAATATGACTGTTTTAAGAATAAATCTGAGAGACAGATGGAGAGTTGTTTTTTTCTGTATGTGTACATAATGAATAACAGGTGCCTCAGTGCTTTCGAGCTGCTTTCTTGCTTAACCTTTAAAGCCCTTTATATTGAAATTGTTCTCCCTGTTGCTGCCTAAACTGTCAACCCTTCCCCTGAACACACTAAAACTACCCACCATCCACACCACTCCCCCAGAGAACTGCAATCTGTCTTTATTTTCCCGCAAGCATTCCTCAACATTCAGCTTCACTCCACCCTATTCAAGAGTGGCTGTTGTGGCTGAAGGTGCAGGCTTACAGAGGCTGTGAGGTGGTTTGACTTTTGGCAGGATTTAAGAGGCTGCTGACGTGTGTGTTGGGCAGGATGTGTGTAAGAAGCAGTGCTGGATCCTGTTTTTCAGGCCGCAGCAACTGGAGCTCAGCCACAACTACGGGCTTTAATGCAAAACACACACACAGAAACAACCTTAGTGTGCTAACCTCAACCTCGACTCAAAACTTCATTGCCAACACCACTTGCACACAAATGTGTGAATTGATATGTGCACGCAAAGTCACTTATACACATGCATTCAAAGACAGACTGTTACCTAGACAGACATGCACAATGAACAACATGATGAATTGTAGATTAGTTGTGATTTATCTTGTTATCTTCATAAATGAGTAGATATAAAAGACAGTATGTGGCTTGAAGCCGCTGGTGTAAGAACAAAGGATAGTAAGGCAAAGTAAGACATAACAAGTTTCTTGAAACAAACATGCCTTGGGGGACGCCCCCTGCATGCTTTCACAGTTACATACGCACAGACTATACTGTACGTCACACATATACACACCCACACACACACACACACACACACACACACACACACACACACACACATACACACACACATACACACACACACACACACACACACACACACACAGTGCGGTTTGAATTGTCAGGGTTCGCTGGCATGCATGCTGACACTAGAGACAGACAGGGTGTGCTTAGAGAAGCAAAAACAAAAAAAACTGACAGGGCAATAGCAGTGCTTGCGTTGTGATGACGAAGGAGGGCTTTGAAAGAGACACACATATTACTTAAGAAAAGAAGAGCGAAAGATGGAATTAAGTGGAGGAAATCAGGGCAATTACTTCTCCTAACACTTTGCCCATATGACTTAATACAATAGAGGATGTGTGAATATGTGCACTCCTGTGTGTATGCAAATTGTACATGTGCAGAAGTGTTCCTATCTGAATAAGGATGAGCAGTATGTGGTAAGAGGATCAATAGGTTTAGCTGACTGGATCCTGCAGGAGCAGGCACACCTCTTACACAGGGTCAGGACATCGCACTGACTGGAGCAAGGAGGGAGGGAGGGGGAGAGAGACGAGCGAGACAGAGAGAAGGGAAGATACCGAAGAGGCTCTTCACTGTTTTTTTTTCTCTCCCCATTTCCTCACTTCCCTTCCTGGAAGGTTGTGAAAGGGCAGAACAAAGAGGGAGATGCAAAGTAGGAGAGACAAAGGGGGCAAAGCTGAGAGGGTGAAAGCGCATTTGAGTGACTGTGTGTAACATGCTCTGTCATGCTGGTGTGACTACCACTGCCTCTCCAACTGCTGTTGTTGGCGGTCAGGAAAAGGAATGTTTTCCCGAGGAATGAGTCCCTGAACCAGTTCACCATGTGGATGTGGGACAGTAATTTCCAAACCTTTGCCGGAAGAATCCCACGGAAAAAAGAGAAGCGGCCGGAGAGCTTAGCTGGTCCTGCTGGGTGGCCGCATGTGTGCTCGCACTGCCGAGACGCTTGCTGAAAGACATTCACACTGGGCTTAAGTCTGCCCCAGTTAATGTTTTTATTTTTTTATTGTCACATTTATTGGGATTTTTTATTTCTCTTCTGGAACTCAATGGATTTTATGGTGCTATGTTTGACTTTTAAGATTGCCTTGTTGGATGTAAGCCGGCACCTTTTGTTGTGATGCACTACCAGTGAGGTTGGAAGTTCAGAAGGGGCTCTTTACTGGAAGACTGGTCTGAATGGGCGCATCACAGCAGAGGACTACAGTATGGGACACTACATATTGTGCTGTGGCCTGTGGATACTGTGGGGCAGTGTCTGTAGATAGATAGCTAGGTAGATACAGGGGCTCAAAGGGTGAAAGGTTATCAGGTAGGGGGATCAGTCCTGGCACAGCTTCGGTATGAAGCCTGGACAATGTCCAGGTGTTTCCAGTGACAGGTCCATGATGCACCTAAGCCATTTTCCTTTCAGAAGGCACTCCTGGATATGGTGAGTAATGGACGTAGTCATTTTTTAAAGATGCATTTTAAGTTGTTTACTTTTGGTGTGTTTTTCTGTCTTTTCATGCGTTTACTGCTGCCGCTTTCCTGGTAACATGAAGGAGTATGTGCATGAGGTCATTTAAAATACTTACAACGTGAATTGGTGCGCAGATTTATTTGTGTGCATGTGTGTTGTTTTTGTGGTATGGTTAGAGCTCCCCTAATGCTAGCCTAGCCCAGCCCAGTGTAGGTTTTCCCCAGCTCAGCTCAGATGTATTCAGGGAAATGTATTGTTAAATGGGCCAGCCATTTCCTGTCATTTTTCTCCCACACTAAATGCACAAGTAGATAAAGTCAAGGGTGAGTCAGAAATAGAAAGCACACAGAGGTCTTGACTGCTTAGTTGGAGACTGATTTTCAATAGCAAAACTACCTGTAAAAATATCTTGGAAAAGGTGCTGTATTGTTGGGTTTCTCTGCTGTCTTGTTTTGATTAGTCATACTTAGGCTGGGAATCTTATGGGAATAGTTGTCACAGCTACGTTATGAACTGGTAAGGGACACAGAGGGAGTTATGTCATCATAGTGGGCTGTTGGGATATGGACAATGCTCATATTTCCAACAACGTTGGTTTTTGTAGTGGTTATTGTTCTTAATGCTCACACAAAATATATTAAACTCAACAAATGGTAGTAGGGGTAGTTATATTGCTGTCTGTCAGACCCGTTTGTCAATTGTTTTTCTTTGGCATTATTCTTCTCTGTGGTGCGACAGTACACATGCTACACTTGCTAGACCTTATCATATTTAATGTATTTTTTTTTCAGTCAAAAGCAGCCCTGGGCTTCTGAGTATTCTCTATGCTTTGTTTTAAAGCCAATTACAGACATGCAAACCATATTCCATCTTTTTCTCTGTTGTTTCTCTCTCTTTGGGCTGGTGGATGATGCATGTAAAGGCAGGAGAATGTGAAAGATGAGATCTAGATTGATGTCTATGCAATCTACAGTATGTGGCACAAATTGTACTCACTAGTGGCCATTGATTTAACTTATAAATCTGCTCAGATTGCGGAGGATGAGATGTGCCTGATAATGCAATTTAATAGGTTTCCAGTAGAGACAGTGAACGAGCTGTGGAGAAGTAAATGGAACACAAAAGAATGTGGAAAATCGATGAACTCTATGCAGATGTCAAAACACAAAAGAAACACAAACGTGGATCTACCCATCTATTGTAAACAGAAACACAGCTAAACATCCTTGCTCCTTTCTGTCCTCTTCACACACACACACACACACACACACACACACACACACACACACACACACACACTGGTAGGGATTATAATGCACACACACAGTCAGGCTGTATAAACAGAATGTGGAGGTGACCATATAGTGGAAAGTTAAGATAAGTGAATTGGTAAGTCATGTTTCTTTCACAATATATTACTCTCAGCACTTTAAAGCTACACAAAGTGTCTGTTTTACAGTAGTTGCTTACAATGAAATATCTGTGTGTAAGAGAAAGCTGTAATTCACATTCTGATGGAATGTATTGTGTTGCTGAATTGGATAGATGTAGCACATCTAGTGACAGTGCTACAACAACAATTCAGGGCTGTCATGGTTGTCCTAGTCAAGCATTAGTCTCTGAAAATGGGAGATGGGCCTGTCAGACTCCATTCAAACCTCAGGCAGGGATCTCTTCTTCTCTTTCTCTACACAGTCAAGCTATGCCCCAAAATTAAATGCATTTTTGTCTGAAATGTGCATTCACACATGCACCTACCCAGACATGAACACACAAATGTATTTGCTGTATTTATCTGGGTAAATGCATCTCACTCCAGAGTGTATTGAGGCCATGGAGGAACATCATTGGCAAAGTATCCCTCTCTCTCAGTAGACCACGCTGCATTATAGGATTATTGTTACAGTTAAGAGCTTTTATCGATCACTATGCTTCTGAACTGCATTAGGGCTGTCAGTGTTAACGCGTTAATCGCGATGCGATTCATTTTTTTAAATCGCATTAATCGCATGCCGGCATTTATTAATTTATTTTACACTTCACTCGGCTTTGTGTCATGCCTAACAGGCTACTATTTTGACCCTTTGCAGCACCGTTACTTATCATCAAGCTGCCACTTCCTCGTATCACATCCTGCTGCTGCAGGCTGCAGGCATGATGGAGAAAGACAGCAGCAATGAAATCCTGAATGGCGCTTTTTATTTTCTAAAATGCCCGGACGGCTCGTAGACAAGTCGAAAGCCATGTGCACATTGTGTAAAGCCGAAGCAGCGGTGGCCGGAGCGGGCAGCTGCGGTGGCCGGAGCGAGCAGCTGCAGCGGCCGTAGCGGGCAGCGGCCGGAGCGGGCGATCACAGGGGGACATCCTCAGCGGTGAAACGCGAACGGGGGCTGGAGTATAACCTAGCTAGGTGGAAAGCTAACGGTAGCCGGCCACCTGTTCCATCAATCCTGCTTGCGAGTGTCCGCTCATTAGACAAAAACTGGACTACATCCAACTTCAACGAAATTCCCAACGCGAGTTCAGAGACTGCTGTGTTTTTGTTGTTGTGGAAACAACAGTGTACCGGACTATCCAGCCTGTTTCTCTGTCGCCGGGTAAGAGTGGAGATGGGCTGTGTTAACACGGACTTGCTGCTCATTAACCGGTGATCACTGGACGTCAGTGAGTAATCAACATTATTTAGGAGTTACTAAACACTATATTGACTCTAGTAAGGATATGGATTTTTAGTTTTTTAGTTAGGTACTTGGAGGAATTGTGCAATAATGACAGATTCACACATTTTTCTTACAAATCTTAAAATCAAGTTCATAAAGTAACTTTCTTTGCATTCATTTGATTCCAAATCAAGATACACTGGTAAGAATTGCTTTTGATTGTTAATATGTACTTAAAACCTGTTCTGAAATGCAAAATAATAGAATTTTAATCATGTGATGAAATATGTGATTAATCGCGATTAACTATAGAACTTCAGCGATTAATCGTGATTAAAAAAAAATAATCGTTTGACAGCCCTAAACTGCATACATAACCTTTAATGTATAGAGACTCTCGGGAGTTATTATAACTGGCTTGCTGTTTTCATCCTACATTTTTTAAATGTGCAGGATGTTGCCCTCAGCACCACAATGAATAGACTAAGATGTATGATTGTCTAAACTGCATTAAACACTAACCAGAAAGGAAATTCAGCGCCCCCCCCCCCCTCTAGTTGGCCCCAAAGGTGGCTTCCTCAGACGTACCACATTTTGTCAGAAAGATAACAAGACACAAAGCATTGTTATCTCATTTCTTTGAGACTTTCTCCCACTGCACATTGTCATTGATTCTAGCGCTGCTGGGTCAATCTCAGCCAAACTTGAGATTACTTTCTATCACTCCAAGTTACATTGCTGGGACTTGGGCCAAGCTTTTAAAATGGGCTTTTGGGATACAGCAGATACCTGCTGTCAGTTTTGAGGAGAGAAAGTCATCACTCACGGTTGTCCCAGAGGGTCGGGTGTGTGTGTGTGTGTGTGTGTGTGTGTGTGTGTGTGTGTGTGTGTGTGTGTGTGTGTGTGTGTGTGTGTGTGTGTGTGTGTGATACAGAACCACTTCTCACCTACAGCATCAATCTCTGCCAAGCCTACTGTGCAGGACCACACAGTCTAACGCTCCTCTCTTCTTCACACTTTTTCTTCCACTGCATTCTCCCTCAGAAACCAGGCTGTTATGTGTGAAAAAAGACTGAGTTGGGATAAAAGGACACAGCATGCCTCCAGTTTCAGTGTAATAAAAAAGCAAGTAAAAAAGACTAATGATAAAATTAGATTAGAATAAGAAAGTTTTTGAGAATTGTGTTGAATTGATTCGCAAGGACAAAATCCTTGCATATGTTTTGATTGGCATTATGCACTAAATACTGTAACTGCACATGCAGAGGTCCACAGTTTAAGTTTCACATTTGAAATTGTTCCTAATTTTCATTTTGATAAGATTGCTAAAAATTGATATGGCAAACGTGTTGGCAAAAAATTACCTTTTTACACATCCAACAGATCCGGTGCAACATTAGCATTAATTAAAAGTTGTGCTACACGTACAAGTCCAATATTCACTCTCCTCCTTTTAGTCTCCACCAACTCTTCATGGACATATTTTTTTGTTTAGCTTCTACACTAAGTTCACCAGCTTGCTGCCGACTTTGTTAGCAGTGTAAATGGGTTTATTAGACCTTTTCCACCAACAGCTGCCTGTTGTGGCTGGAAATTAGGTTGACAACAGCGCTGAGAGTGAACCAATATAGTAAAGTTGCTAGCCGTAAAAACTAAAATGAATTTTGAATGAATTAAAATGTTCTGTTGAGTTGAGAGGAATTGCAGATTCATGACATTGAACATAGTAATTTACCCTAAAAAAAATTATTAATAATTCAAAATAATTTTTTGTTGTATCCCTAGATAAATCGGTTTTAACTTTAGATGCAGGCAGTGTGCACTGCTTTCAGTTATACAATCTGTCAAACAGCAGTGTATAGTCGGACAGCCCCGTCTGACCACACGGTTTATGACTAATAACTAATCTTATGCTGTAGAATATCAGATCCTGTGACACTCGCCTTCTGAAAAAGGGATGACTGTCTTCACTGATTTCAGTTTCAGTTAATATGTAATAAAGTCATGTCTGAGTAAGAGCTGTGATAGTAAGATTTAACTGGAATGTGTTGTTTTTCCTTTTTTCCCGTGAGGCAGTGTGGCCTTTAAATTGATTATCAAGTTACTTGAAGCATGACAGACATGTTCTTACTGATATGTTTGAGGCTCTCAGTTTAGCCTGCATAGAGGGAAGCACATACTGGTGTTGCTCACAAAGGCTCCACTGTTTCACCTTCTCTCTGTTAGAAAGATTTCAGTTAGCCCCTCTTTTGAATTGCTACATGATCAGTTCATTGTTTCACACCAATTTTGCAGGACATTTGCTGTTAGCGTTTGTTTGTCTGAACACACACACTGAGTCAGTCAGCATTGGCAATGTTAAGAGTCTCTGTGCCCAAGCTGGGCTGTTCTCTTTATCATCCAATATCTCTTTCCCACTTTGCTGCTCTTGGATTTTTTATTGTGTTATTCTGCCACTTATTTACAGATGATAATGTTTTCCTCTCTTACTTTTTTGTGTTATGTGTTATACAGGAACACCTCATGTGTTTTCGAACACACCCACAGTGCAGAATGAGCAATATCTAGTGACAGTGTTTCAGCATCTCAAAGCCAAAAACACACTTTCACATAGGCAGACAACAATAGGCTAACACTTTGAAATAATTTACCATATCAGATTTTTTTCTCACCCAGACAAATAAAATTAGTTAAAGGTCCCATGGCATGAAAATGTCACTTTATGAAGTTTAACATTAATATGAGTTCCCCCAGCCTGCCTATGGTTCCCCAGTGGCTAGAAATGGTGATAGGTGTAAACCGAGCCCTGGGTATCCTGCTCTGCCTTTGAGAAAATGAAAGCTCAGATGGGCCGACCTGGAATCTTATGAGGTCATAAGGAGCAATGTTACCTCCCCTTTCTCTGCTTTGCCCGCCCAGAGAACTTGTCCCACCCATGAGAGAGAGACATCATGGCTTTCAAACGAGCAAAGTGGCAGTTGGTCAATGCCACACCCTCACCTTCCACCTTGCCCCCACCTCTTTCCTCCTCAATAGCTACAGACACAGAAATGGTACATACTAAGGAAAGCTCATTGTGGGACTGGCTCTAGTGGCTGTAATTCTGAACCAAGCCTGAATTTCGGGAAAGAGACTTCAGATACAGTATTAGGGGACCACTAAGGCCTATATAAAAGTATCCAAAGAGCACCATGTCATGGGACCTTTAACCTTAGTCATATGTCCCTGTTTATCTAGTTGATGATGGGCTGCTTTCAGCATTTTAATAATATAATAACTAATGTAATAATAACAATAATATGTCTCATGTGTGCCTTTGTATTGATGTTTTGGCTTGTAATTAACAGAAATCACTTACGGTCTTTATTTAGTGTGATCTAGTTTGGTGCTTTTAGCTGTCAACTAGCCTATAACATGGATGCATTTACTGTTTTGTCCCCTTAGCCTTTCATTAATTAAATAAATAAAAACATAGCAATAAGACCGAGAGGAACAATGCGCTCCTTAGAGACATACTGCTGGATTCAACAGTTGTGGCTTTATAACTCCATAGTTACATAACTTGATCACTGGAGTATGTTGGAAACACATACATGAGCCACATTTCTGAAAAACCTGGAGGCAGCTTTGACATCACATTCATTTTAAATATCTATTTCATTTAAATTGTATTCATCGCAGCCTGTGCTGTCTCTCACCGCTGTCCACAATGCAGCTGCAAGATAGGGCATTCAATCTTGTTTTTATCTTCGGGGCTGAGGCAAGGAGATGGACAGATAAATAACAATACAGCGTGGCAGCCAGACATATTGGAGGCGGGGGATAGCTGCAGGTGCTTGTATGAGCTCAGCATAAATCAAAAGTAGAAATTTAACAAGCTCAAGCTGGAGCTAAGGGAGCTGGGACTTTTCCCCAACAGTGATGGCAGATGTTAGTCAAATGTAAAATGAAAAGTAGGTAGATCACAGCTTCATCTTTGCTTGAGATCTGTGTACAGTAGTCAGCCGTCTGGCCGTTTTGAATGGCTGTAGTAGCTCCATTTGATCAAATATTAGAGTGGAATGTTTTTTTTGTTTTATTGAGTGTGTGTCCATAATTATAAATCATGAAGATGGCATCTTATGATCCGTAGTATTCAAACGATTAGTTTTCAGCCTCTCAAATGTTAAGATTTGCTTAAATCAGCTTTTTTATATTTTTGGTTTTGGACTGCTGGCTGGATGAAACATTTTTTTTTGCCATTTTTGCCATTTTATACACAGTTAATCGGAAACATAATTGATAGATTAATCCATAATGAAAATAACTGTTGTAATTTCCCTAACATTGAAATGCCATTGCTAATTTGGTGACAAAGAAATTAGGAAATATCATTAGTTTGTCTGTGGTGAGTTGGAGTGCAGCTGTGCAGCCGTGTACGTCACTATTTGACCCAAACAAAACCTGCGGCTAGCCAACAGATGTTATCATGCGCAGGCCCTTTCCTGCAAGAACAAAGCAGCGCTCTGAGAACGGCTTGTTATATGCTCCCACCACAGCTAAAAAACCAACAGCTGTAACAAAACAAAAAGATGTGGAGAATCGTTTTGAGAAAAACAATGTGGAGGCCTAGCCCTGGGATTTTCTTTAACATACATTAAGATTGAAGGGTTTATGCGTCACTGCTAACTTTCTGTCTAGGTGTGTGTGGGCATGTGTGTGTGTGTGTGTGTTTGGAGGTTCATCTGGCTTTGATTTCTGGCTGCTGCTTTTGTGCGAGGCTACAACTTAACAAGTAACCCCTTTTAGATTCAGATTTCCAAAGGTGTGTTGACTTATCCAAGAAAGTTACACTCATTCTCAGAAGATCTTTGTCAGCTGTTTTTAGTTCAACCACCTCCCTTGTGGTCTGCTTCTCAAACCAATTACCTCTTATTAGCATGAAAGCATGACGATGACTATGTTTATCTCAGGAGGGAATTGTCTGTGATGATGATTAGGATTGCCCTGATGCTGTATATGAGGAGGCATACAAAGAGATTACAAAGGCTTAGGCTCAGAGAGGGTGCCCCCTTACACACACACACACATGCTTTCAGACATACCTGGCTGGAAGAGATATATTACAATTTATACAGAATTGTAATTCCAGCTAATGCTTGCTAGGAAACCTGAGGGTAAAGGAAGGTGAATGACTTGTCAAGTTGTCTTAATTTGTAGTGTTTTATTTTGGCAAGGACAGTGCTGTGTAATAGATTTGAGCTGTAGAGTTCAAGTTCACACAAAACCCTGTTCGTATAAGGGTTTTATTTGATAATTGTTTATTTTTGTTTTTCTCTCTTGTCCAGTTTTATTGTTGCATTGGTTGCAGACTTCCTTTTCCAAACTCTGTATATCCAAGCTCTTTTTTATAACCAATTTTAGTCTACATATTTCACTTTCCTCTGTATTTTTGCATGCGCTGGTATATTTTGAATGCAATTGTACAGTGCTCCCTTCGAAGAAAAACACTCCCACTGACACAACCCTAACTGTTACACTAGTCATCCATCCGGTATGATAGACTCTCTGCAGGTTGTAGAATAACACTCTCAGCAGGATAGGAATCACAGAATATTTGTGACAGCACTGAATATCTACACTTAATATCCGCTTTTCACCATGCACTCAGCCAGTACTCACCCCTTTTTACTGTCTGTTCATTTAGTTTTTTCCAGAAGTACATTCATGCCACAAAGATCCTGTTTTATGTCTTCCCAAATATGCTTTTAAGAGCTTGAGATTAGGGGACTTGTTGGGATGATCTGCAGGGCATTTTCCTGAAACATCATGACTATGTAAACATATGGAGGAAAAAGGGTCCCTATGCATTTACATAAGTTCATCTCTGCAGTTAGTTACAGCCTGCACATTTCTACATCTAGGGTTAACAGGTCCCTAACTCTACCCTACTCTTTCTGCAATGTTCTTACACCTCTGTCTGGATGTTAAAGTTGTTTGTGTAAATTGGGAGGTGTACTTAATGAACTGCATATGAGGACCTATTATAATGAAGATGAGCCCCTGTGACGCTGGTGTTCCCTGTGTGTGTTTTGAGGAACATCTTAACCTGAATTACCTGGATTACCTGGACTGCAGCGGGGACACTCTTGGCACTCAATGGCAGGGTATCCCTCCCTCCCTCCCGCACACACACACACACACACACACACACACACACACACACATTGGACACACATTGGACACACACTCTACGAACCTCTCCATAAGCATGTGGCTTCAGCTCTCACACGCTCACCAGTGTGGTGAAGTCATCAGGGTTTTAATGAGGGATTGCTCTGACATCACTGGGACTGCTTCCAAGGTAAACCTATTAGCTTCACTATGTGCTCGCGGTGCACTACAGCTAGAATTGTGTGTGTCCCTGTGTGACATCCAAGAGCCCATTAAGAAAATGGTGCAGTCCATGGGTGTCTCCATCCTGTTATCATCCATCCATTAATGTGTCCATCAAAAACCGGTCTCCGTTTGCCGGCCAAGACAGTGTCTGATGTCCATTACTGACATAACTTGTGTGCTTTTCATAGACACATCACATGCATATGATATCCAAACAAGCATTTCATGTGAGGGTTTGTTGTGCTGTTCAATGCCTAACTTGGCACAACAAATGTCATTTACAAAATTGCTTTTGAGATTAATGGCTAACACTGTGACCACAGTTGACTGTTTTAGACCATATGTGGGATATCATAACCCCCGCTTACACATTGACAACAGGTACTGTACATGACTGGCAGCAGTACTTAAACAGCACTGCTTATTGAATTACATGTCTGAAACAGGCATGAAACAGGCATGTTTCAGACATGTGTTTGAGCTCTGAGACACAAACCTTCTAGTCTGCATGGAATCCGCATTTGTGCACATTAAGATAGGTTGTTAAGTAAAAGCTGTACTGAGATGCTTCCTCAACCTGAGTTCTCACAGTTTTTCCACATGATTTTATTGTTTTAATGGTTATTTCACCCCTTTATGATACTGGTATGCTGGTAGGGGTTTCTGATGTGGATGTGACTCAGAGTGCTGTGCTGACAGAAGTATTTCTTTGCCTCTGAGCCAGATATCATCATGCTGGTCTCAGTACATGGTTCTCACATTCATAGTGTCCAAACTCACTTCAGCCTAAACGCGTCACGACACACTTTGTTGTCAGTGTACGCAGCCAGATGCACACACACTTGCAGTACACACATGCACAGCACAAGCAGGAGCTTTTGTTGGTCTTATCTTCAGCGATCATGCTTCTCCAGACTTTTTCTTTTTATTATTATGTGGTAAGGGCTGCTTTCTATTCTCCTTTGTGCTCTGGTGAGTCTGTGAGACAAACAATAGTTTAGCCAGTTTAAATCCTCTCACCAGTCCTTGAGCCAGCTGGATGTATAGATAGAGCACAGGTAAGTCATGCATAGCTGCTGCGAATAGTTAATGAATAGGCCTAGTTAATTTCTTGGCGTGAACCCAGTCACGTTCTGCAATGAAATGTTTGGGTGGATCATTTTGAGTGCATGTTAACATGCACATCTTTAAACCTCAAATATAACAATCAGTGTTGATAGCTCCGCTCCATCTTTCCATCCTTGACCCTCCAAGAAGCTCACTGTCATTCATTACACAATCTGCCGCTGTATCCTTAGCAACTGAAAGCTGATTGGTTGTCAGGACCTACCTGTCCCTTTTGAATTCTGGCAGGTCACCATGGCAACCACATTATAAACATGAATGTAGCAGGGGACTGTAAAGGCAGGCAGTAAGTGCGTGCCTAGCTGAGGCAAAGAAATTGCTCCTTGACACATAATAACATGACTGGCTGAGAGCCGTTTCATTTACGTAAATACAGTGCTGCATGAATCTCTATTGTTGTCTCTTAATCCCATTACATTTTTGCTGATTTACATACTTGAAAACAAATATCCAATCATTGTAATCATATTAAATGTTTTTTGCAACGGCAGTGGAAGTGCAGTTGTCACGGCACTAGGCTGTAACAGCAGCTTTATGCCACACAGTTATACCTTATTTTTCATCATGCTATATCATACTGTTGCCCGTTGCTTTCTTATAAAATTCAGTTAGCTTACATGAAGCTGAAGCTAATAAATCAGCTGTTGAACCAGAAATCCACTTATTGCTGTGGACCTAAAAAGTACCATTACTCAATGAATGTAACTGATGGAGGAACCAATTAATTTTATAGTGACAAAGAAACTGTATTTAATGGTAATTTGTCATCAGTGACTTGAATTGAAGCATCCCTAGTTCAGAGATCTAACATTTAAAAATGTGGGGAAAAGTTTGAAGAAAAACATGTCCTAAACTCTATAGTATCAGTATCGGTACCATCGGTATCGGTCAACTCAGGAATTCTATCAGCGATAGTATTGGAAAATTCAAAGAAAACGATACCAAGCGTTACTAACTTTCAGTCTTCACTCTCCCTTGCCTTTCTCTTTCACCAGTCATCTTTTACTGACTTAACTTGCCATTCAGCTGGTCTCTCATTTTTTTCTTTTCTTTTTTTGATTTCTTTTGGGCTTTTCCGCCTTTAATCGATAGGACAGCTAGGTGAGAAAGGGGAGAGAGAAGGGGAAGACATACAGGAAATCGTCACAGGTCGCACTCAAACCCTAGACATCTGCGTCGAGGCATAAGCCTCTCAGTAAATGTGCGCCTGCTCTACTCACTGAACCAACCCGGCCACGTGTCATATGTTTTTTTATGGAATTACCTAACGCTGCTGTTTCAATCCTCCCTCTGCCTCTGTCCCAGTCACCAGTCTGTCATGCAACATCAATCCTAATCACCTAACAAGGTGGCTGACCCTGCCAGTCATGAGAGGAGAGCGCATCACAAAGCCCTTGCTGTATTTCTGGCACACAGGCAGTCAATTAACTATGCACTTTTGTACTTAACCCGTGGAGTCTGCAGCCCTGCCTGCTCATTTCTATCACTGATTACAGTGCAGTCAGCTTTTTTCGCTTGTGTTACTTTGTTGTCTATTTTTAAGGTAGCAATGGAATATAAGACCATGGTCTCATTGTTATATATTGACAATGTTACATTTTCATTTGTATGGCTTTCTTTCTCTACTGGGTTGAATCAACAATATTTCCAGTATGTACATCCCTTTAAAATATGATTTGCAATGTATTATTGAAAATAAGAATATACAGTTACCTTCTATTTGAAAAGGTGTTGCTGCTTGTATGTACACGTTTGAACATTCAGATAGGGGGGTTCTGATTTTATGGCGTTGAGCTTCAGGGACACTGAGTGACGAAAGTCCACCGTCACCTGATGCTCCGTCACAGCTCGTCGCTGCCATTGACAGTGTGTGGCCAACTCAGGCAGATAGGCAGACATATGCTTGTGTTACAGGTTGTGTGTTTGCCAGAGGGTGCAAGTGAAGTAGAGATCTGTGAAGCCTTGTTGTATTGATCTGTGTGCATTTTATCTGGCTGTACATGTAGTGGTGTTCAGATGTTCAGTGCGAGTGACTGTGACTTTGACAGCTTCCCTGTCCACCCAGGAGCTGTTGTCACATGCTGGCTGCTTCTGTCAGAGCTGAGCAGAAGCCGTAACTCCACAGAGATTCACGACTCGTGTGTTTGAACTGCTGATGGTTTAGCTATTGTAACTGCATTTTCTCTGCAGAGCAGACTGCCCCCTGCTGACAGCTAGGAACAGTTAAGAGATGTATCAGTTGGAGTGATTTAGATGTTATCTTGTTAGTGATAAAGTGACTGAAAATTATACTACATTTCACGATAACAAATGTCAGTAATCTCATTTGAAAGATCATAAATATGCATGCTCAGTTGACCCTGTTCCACCTACAGCTCCTATTATTATTATTATTATTATTATTATTATTATGAAATCCTATCTACAAACAGCTGTGTGCTTTATTTTTAGAAATGAATATACATGCTCTACTAATTCTCACTGTTGTTACTGTTAATTTGACGTGTATTTCTCCTGATACAAGGTTTTGCACCGCTGTTTCCAGATCGTTTTTTTGTGGTACTCTGCTCCCCCCTTGTGGTGGAAATTAGCTATAACCAAGGTTGGGGGGTTGAGACCATAGACTGTAAAATTAGTTGACAGGGCATCCAGTTCGGTGAAGTGCTGCAAATGCAGAAGTGCCTTAAACCTGCATTCTATCTGAATTCCAGCAGTGGGCGACACGTGCGGTTGCAAAAGGAGGTCGGTTTCTGTAGAAGTCTATGAGAAAGTGACCCACTTCTCACTTGATTTATTACCTCAGTAAACATTTTCATAATGAGTTTATGGTCTCAATTGCTAGTTTTAAGTCTTCTGCAACACAGAATGATGTTCATTTTTTGAATTATGGTCTCATTGATTTTAAAATCGGCGATAAAGCAGGGGCTGTTTTAGGGCGTGGCTATGATGTGATTGCCAGTGAAAGTGTGTAATGTAGAGTGTAAGGGCTCCTCCCTCACTCCTCCCTCTCGTCTAAAATCGTCACATCCGCAACCAGGATGGCTGCGCCCGTGACGAAAAACTCGACGACTCATAGCAGATCTCCACAAACCAATGGGTGACGTCACACATGCTCTGTCCATTATTTTTACAGTCTATGGTTGAGACAGGGCTTGAGGCTTTAGGTTGGTTTCATTCAATTTCAATACATACAATTTGACTTTTTTGAGTAAAAAAAAAAAAGCCCTGACATGAAGTGACTAATAGTCATTTTGTTCTTGGTTTTATCAGCATTTCAAATATGTATTTAACCAAATAGTTTTACAGTTTATGTACTGTATGTTTGTTGTCTCCCACTGTTCACTTGTGTGCTAATCAGAAGTTAGTTTGACATGTAAATCAAATGTCGTTTAGCTACATGAAGCAAATTTCTTCATTCTTTAAGGTGTTCTGGTTTTTACTCATATTATGAATGCTTGTTGTATATATTGGGAGGATATACTTGGAAAGTTGGTGTGTTTTACATGCCCTACTGGTATAAAGCTTACCCCTCACACCGTAACTAAATACTACATTTACTACTACATCATGATCAGAGAAGCAATTTTGAAAAATGGATAGAAAACAAAGATAAAAACACTTTTAAAAGTATATGGAACGGTTTATTTGGTAGCCTGTTACATCAGTATTTTGTTTGTTAACAACAGATTAAATGACACACACACACACACACACACACACACACACACACACACACACAAAAACACACTTCACCCACAATCTCAGGGATCACCCAAGACCAAACAAAAATGTAGGTTCTGGTATAATTTCACCTACTGGCAGTGTGCATGAAGAAGCAGGCAGTATGGAAGATACAAACTACAGCATTACTTGCAGTGGGAGCAACTTTATTGTTAAAACTAATGTTTCAGTTTAAATCTGGACTTCTGATGGATGATGAAAAGTGAACTGACATGATCAATGTCATCTTACTTTTCATCTTTACTGTACATTGATTGCCTTACTCACTTATCCATCATAAAGCTTTACCTGATGTAGATTGGCGTTGTACATACAACATGATTATGTAACTTTGCTGCAAGTCTACAATATCACTAAAAAGATTCTCGTGGATGTCATTACTGACTCTTGATGGTTAACTGAGGGAAAACATAAGTTTGCTCTACCTCTGCACTTTGCTCCTCCCTCTCCTGCAACTCTCTCAATCTCCAACTCTCTCTTTTTCCTGATCAAGTCACACCCATGCTGAGCCCTCTCCTCTCCTCACCCATCTCTTCTCACACACCCCTCCCTCCTTCCTACTGAGATAGCTTTATCAGGCTTGTCACTCTATCGTTTCTCTCTCTACATCTGTCTTGACACAAGTCTGTGTGTGTGTGTGTGTGTGTGTGTGTGGCTGTGGTTAAGAACCTCACCAAAATGAGTTTACCTGTGAACTCAGATTATCTATCTTTGGAGAGGATAGCCCGCTACCGCCACGCCTGTTCCAACGGCTCACCCTTTGCTACAAACAAGCCCATCGACATCAAACCTCGTGGCAGGAGAGGGTATGATTGCTCACTGGGACTAAAACTGTTTGTGGGAGGAAGGGGGACAGCATGTCGATGATGTGACCTTAGCCTAAACTTTCTGTCTTGTACTGAGGATTTCTTTTTATGTGGAACTATTTCATAGTAGCTGCATTCTTTAAATGCATCTGGTATTCATTGGTGTTACTTAATGGTAGATTCTGTTTGTGTTGCTTTTTCTATAATTAATATCCAACCATTGCTTGCATGTGAAAAGTTGAGATAGAGTAAATAAGAAAGTAACAAGTAGAAGACAACTTGGTGAAGTTGTACATCAGCCGAGCTAAAAATCTGTCTTTATCATTGCTCCATGAGTGTAAACTGTGACTATGTAATGTATTAGTGTGCAGATTTTTGTGTTTGTATCTCTTATCAGAACATTAGCTGATGAATAGCTCCACCTGGACAACACAGAACTGGAACAGTGTTCACAACCGAGCGTTGTGTAAATGGTGGTTGCTTGGTGGCTGGTTGTGTTGTTAGAGCTCTGTCGAAGCTGTAGTTCTGCTCTTTACTCTGCTGAACCTATAGTGTCGACCTGAAGTGTGTGTAATTGTGTGTATGTGCATGTTTGTGTCTCTCTGTGTTCCATGCGGAGTAGCTATTCTGCTTTTACAAAACATGGTTAAGAGCCAGGTAAATGATAAATAAGCAGGTTTCATCCAGTCATCATCTAAAGCATCAAGGTGATCAAGAGGACAAGTCCATTCATTAACCACAGCAGAGCGTAAGCTAATCATCAGAGCACTCTCTGTCCATTAAAGCTCACACAAAAAATGTTAAGACCTTGTTAGACCCATTTTTATACTGCATTTCTCTGACTAATACGTACTCAGCGACCCCTGACAAAACCTAAGATGTGCTATCATCTGGTGTGTGTGTGTGTGTGTGTGTGTGTGTGTGTGTGTGTGTGTGTGTGTGTGTGTGTGTGTGTGTGTGTGTGTGAAACATGAAATTCAATTGTGTACGTGTGTTTGTGCACCTATAGTATTTGAATATGGAGCGCAGTAATGGCTGGTGGCGTTTGTAGACATATAGATATGGAAGGAGCCTTGTCAATACTGTGGACCAGCCATCTGTGCTCACTGCCTGCTCCTTACTGACGTGCTATTTATATCAGCATTTACTGAGTGTGTTTATCTGCACCATATACTGAACCTGGTTCATGGGAGAGGTCAAAAACAAAACAAAATCAATTATTTTTGTTGGTCACTCAATCTATGCAACTGGTTTTTATAACAACACTTATACGGAATCTACCACTAGGTGGCAGTGGTTCTCTGATGTGCACAGAATTGCATAGAACAGGATTAAGACAAAATAATCATAGAATTAAGTGGTGCTTATTAGATAGTGCAGGTAGGGTTTAATACGTCACCATTAACATAATATATTTAGCCTACAATAATGTCATAGCAGTGACCTTCTATTGCTTGAATGCATCCTCTATTTTGCCGAAAAACTGAAATATTTATTAGTTCACTCAGTTCATTCATTCAGTTTTATTGGGTTCTTACTGTAAAGGTTGTTTTCGTTTTCTTTTGTTTTTCTATTACATTAGCAATGAAGCACCTGTAAACACTTAAGAAAGAAGAGGAAATTATTTTTGATCCAGGACAATTGGGAGGATTATTCTCCACTATTGGTCCATAACGCTTGTATTAACCAGGTTTATTCTTGCAAATACTTGCATCTATCGACTGTAATCTGTCTTGGAATGTCCATGTGAATTCTGTAAGCACTAGGATCCAACAGAGACTTTACTTTTTGCTCAGGGTGTTTGGGGTTGGACAGAGGGTAATGATGTTATTTTGACTGGTCCACACAGCAATGAAATTGATAGGAGTGAGGGAGCATCCCCCCCTCAAAATGCTCTTTGAGAAGATTATAGTTAAATAGGCTTAGACAAATTATGGCAGACCCCTTCCATGTCCTGTATTCAGAATACAAACTGCTCCCATCAGCTAGATACTATAGGGTTCCTATTAAATACAGAGAAGATGCTTGAATAGGTAAAAACTCTTTCATCCCTTTATCAGTGGATCTCCTAAACTCAGGACATACTGTAAGGAGGGTGTGAAATGAGGGTCTGTGTTGCATGTATTTGAATGTACTTTGTCTGCACTTGTCTGTGGCCTGGGGCAGCCTTTATGTCCAAGACAAAGTTCCCTAGGGACAAATGCAGTAATCTTGAAGATGGTGATGTACTGTTTTGTAAATTTAAATGCTTAAAAAATCAGTTATTGGGAATATATATGGGAGGCAATTTTTTTCTACTGTGGTGAGAAATGTATAATCAAGATCACTGCAGAATTGGCTGGTTGTTATTGGTTTTATTTATTTTTGAATAAAACACATTATCACCTCTAACAGAAAAAAATTAATAAGAATATATGCATTTTCTTTTAAGATTCAAAGATTAAGATTAAGACATACTTTATTGATCCCGCAAGGGGAAGCTGAGGTATTGATCTTTTCTGGCATACAGGGACCTACATAGTGTTGAAAGTAGTACAAGTTACATTGATTTCATGCGGATTTTACAATTTGATTATGACTCGTAGGAAAAATAACATTCTTGCCTCCTGCAAATTCAACCCCTGTTAAGCAGGACCAGGTTCATTATTTTTGTCTGTGTCTTACACCTCTGCTTCCTGGGGATGGCAGTAGTATAGTCTAAAAGTAAATACTCATTATTTGTGAGTGTGTGTCTGTGTGAATGGATGCATGCACCAGTGGGCTACGTTGTTTTTCACAAGAGACAGAGAGAGAAAAACAAGATGCGATAGTGTGCCTCTCAAACTGTAGGTATATCAGTTTCTTACTGATTAAGACCCAGTTTGCTGATTGCTTCAATCTAAACAGATCTGTCTTTAAAGTAAAATAATATGGTCTGAATGTGTCCAGTTTCTTAAATATGGAACTCAGCATGGTGACATGGGATAAAGAATGTTTGCATAGATCTTGTCATCATGGTGTCTGTTGTGTTTTGATTTGGGATTCATGTGGTTTTAAGGCAGGGGAGGAAAGAGTTTTCTTAAGGAAACTGTTCTCTTTTGTTGTTCTTTCCTTGACCGCATGGAATGTGCAGACCGTGGTAATAAGATTAGTTTCACCACTTTGACTCAGCTATAAACTCCATCATTCTGCCATGCTACACTGAAAGCATTAGATGTGCCTATTCAACTCCTGTAACTCACTTACAGTGGTCCACACATATTTGTATTACGTATTTTATTTTTATATCAATGTAAAACATATAGTATCAACTATCAACCCTGCCCTAGTGGCCATGTTTTGTCCATGTGTCATTTTCTTTCTGAATGAGAGCTCATCTGCATGTGCGTATACAAAAAAATAGGATACGTCATTTGTGTCGCTTTTTCCTCAGGTCTGTCTCCTTTCTTCCATGACATAAAAGCACATCTACAGTACTGTACGTAATAATTTCTAAAGTGGCCAGTGGATGACCTCAGTATTATCAGTCTATTGGTGCAATGAGCAAATTATTCTTCCCTCAACAAAAGAGAAGCATTCTCTGACTGACATCCATCTCCAGTTACTTATGCAGTATTGATGACATGTACATATTCAGTGTTTACAAGATGAGAGGACTTGCGTAATGTGTACACTGATGCTTCAGTGTTTCTTTCAATTGTTGTGTCCTACTTTTTTACTGCGTTTGCTGATCTGGTGCTGTTTTCACTTCATCCCCAATAGATAACTGCAACAGAAAAAACTGCACACAATCCTGAAATAATTGTCTGCAGTGCTAGAACAGAATATGAAGATGCAAGACAATGCTTAAAAGTGAAACAATCCTTACATACGCTATGTGTCTGCATATGCATGTGGATTTTTTATATTGTCTACCAGGCTGAAATAGCACATGCATACTATGTTGAGTTTTATATCCCATCATACTTGTTTGTTTTTGTGTGTTTTACATTATTGTATATGTCTAATTTCCATTGTGGTCCTCCAACATACTATAAGCTACACACATGAAACACATAGAGTGCATACACAAGTGGAGTAGCTTGCTTGGCTTCACTCGTTTTGTGTGATTGACATCCCAGACAGTTGATACACCTGTCTGCCTGGTGGAGTGCTAATGTTAGCTCCTTTGACCACAACTCTGACAGCAGACAATGCCAGCTGAGCTCCACACTCAAATCTATTTTATAGATAGTAACACATTGATGATTCTATTTTATAGCCAGCAGGCACAGGACACTTATCTTTATGTGAAAATAAGCACATTAAGATAAAAATAACCAAACCAAATCAACCTACTCTGTTTTGGGAATGATAAGAAATAAAAGAAAGCCATTCTGTTACGGTGGAATATAATAATAAGTCTTTGAATAGAGTAACTGAAATAGGTTCAGTTGGTTCTAGGGAAAATTGTGCTTCGTACCTGAACGCGGTACGTTACTGGGACCTACTCTCTCTCTTCTCTTCTGTTTTAAGACTGTTTGCTTTAAAAACAATGTCAGACTTTGTGACACATTTAAGCCACAATGGCTTTTAACATCACAGAAAATGATCTACATGCATACATAAATTAGAAACTAAAATTATATATTTATCAATGTTAAAACTCTTTAGGCAATTTAAAAAAGCATGCTGCTTCTGTTCAGTAAGCTGGCAAGTAAGTTTATTCATTATATTATTCATAAACTTTGAATACATCATTAGATACCATGTGTCATTATTAAAACCGCTTGCTACGATTAATAGTAAAAGTAAAATTAATTTTGTCCTCAATTCCTTTCACCTATTTTCACTCCCACACATTATTCGCAATTTTAATAATGCTAACATGTTAACACAAAATAAGCATGAGGTTTTCATTAAATCCTTGTTTCATTGCTTCTTTTTTTGCAATAATGAAAGTCAACCAACACTATCTTTGTACGCTCTCTCCAGGTCATTGACATGCTTAAGCTGTTGGTTTTAAGTTAGTGTGGCAGCCGAGTGACTGACACAAGTCCCGCCCTTCAAGGAATTACTACTACCAAAACAACCACTCCCACTCCAGACATACCCAAGCTGCAGCTTAGGGAAGCAGAGAGACAGCACAGGAGAGTCAAGTAACTCAAAGACAGGGACACAGTCGTGAAAAGAGAGAACGAGAGACAGAGGTAAGGAGGGAGGGGGAAAAGACCGTGAGAGGAAGAGGAGATCTTACTTCCACCAGTCAGGAAAAAAAACAACCTCAGGGACTTGAAAAAGAGAAGCAGATTGAGAAAGTGGAACAGATTGTGTGTGCCTGGGTGCATGAGAAAAGAAGAATATCACACGCTGGCAAGAAAGAGAAGCGCAAGTGAGTGACAGAGGGAGAGCCGGGTAAAGAACCACATACTGTCAAACGCTCAGAGCTCGGGGAAAAGCAGGAGCAGCGGTGTGGAATAATCTTGGATGGAGGGTTGGATCTGACTGTACTCGGGTTTGCTCTCAAGCAGCTTGGCAGACCTGACCACTCCACCGAACTAACACTGAGGGAAGGAAGCTCCCACTGGATCACTTCAGACCAGTTAGGACTGTGGTCAGGCACTGCAGAGGGCTGGTCAGAGGACTCCAGGTAGCCCAGAGGGTGTGTGTGTGTGTGTGTGTGTGTGTGTGTGTGTGTGTGTGTGTGTGTGTGTGTGTGTGTGGCTCTATGTGTGTGTGTTTGCAGATGTAATGTGGAAGGAAAAGCCAGACCATGAGTATCATTCTTAAACCACGGTCGCGCTCCACCAGCTCATTGAAGAACACAGAGGGACTATGGTAAATAGACGGGGAACTTTGTCCTGCTGGTAACATTTCCATGTTAATCCTGTTGTGTGTGTGTTTTTCTCTATTGTTCTCCATCCGCCTATTTGTCGCTCTCCGAAATACTTCCTCTCTTAAGTCCTTCCTTTACTTTGTTTGTACCTGGTTGCCATTACTCTTCTTGACCTTAAAACTTATCTGCCTCTTCCATGGTTTGCTGTGGAAACCCTCTGTACCCTGTAGATATGTCAGTTACAGGGTTTTTGTGTGCATGGCATGACAAGATATGTGATTGGTTTTAGATTTGGTCTGTCCTTAACTCTAGTTTATTTTGTGCTTTATGAGACGGACTTAATAACGACATGACACTTGCTGTAGTTGTCATTACCCTGGTCTCTTAACCTCAGTGTGCTTTCATTAGAACTCACTGTCTATTCCTCCAGTGAAATTGTGTAAAACACAAAGTTGTAAAACAGCAAAGGAATCATTCATTGAAGAATGTGTTGTGTTGCACCATACATTCTCCTGTCTGCAAATGGCTCCAGATAAATGCAGGATGCAGAGTGCATGCCAGGGGCACAAATCGCCCTGCCCTCCCCCTCATGTCTCCTTCCCCTCCCGTCTCAACTTGTCCTTGCTTGTCAGCACTCGGCCCTGTAGCACAGTTTTTTCATTGTTGTACTCTGAGGCAGAGATGTAAATGGATCAGAACAACCCTGGTCAAATACACAGCGTTTGTGGGAGGTTCACAGTACTCTCACTTTGTCAGTTTATAAATCTGCTCTTTAACCTCTCCAGCAGGAAATGACGCTTGTGTGAAATTAAGACATATTAATTAGGTCTCTGAGGGTAGTAGTTCGCTGAGCGGTGCAGATTACAGACAATACGTGATGTGGTTTGAGGGTGTGAAGTGTAGTGTAGCTACACTCATATTAGTGTTAGAGCTGAATGTAGCTTTTTCTCATGTTAAAAGCTAATAATCTGGCAGTGTTAGGTTTGTATGAGCCATCTTCTTGATTGACTACCAAAAGCGGTACTCAGCTGGACAAAGCATACCGCCTGTTCCATCTGTCCTGCCCTCTTTTCTTCTGTTATTTACTGTTGTATCAAGGCTTCTTTTACTAATTCTCATCATCGCTTGGTATTTCACAATTGTTATCAATGAGCTTACAAGATTTACAGTAGATTTGTGACTATAAGTATCACTTTAAACCTGAGTTGTAGGTGATAATTCTAGTGATAAGCTATTTGTGGTAGGGTGGGTGTGCTTGTGCAATGTATGCATGTGTAATGCAGAAAGTCAGTTAATTCTCATCAAGAGAAGTACATTAAACACATGTCTGAGCCCTGAGGGGAACGCAATTAATTGGGAGACAGTTTGGGACAACATTTTCCATTGTTCCAAGAACCCAAACCACCAGCAGATCCACTTATCCACTTATGTCCACTGACAACATATGTCATAGGACATATTGGACTCCTCAGAAGAGATATGTCTCTAAAGTCATTCCCACTCCCTATTGCACGTTCTGTCAACATGAACAAACTGGAACTTTCCTACATATGGTCTGGGAGTGTGAACAGGTGCATGGGTTCTGGAATAAAACAACATCAATACTATCTGATGTGATAGGATATCTAATTCCTTCTGACCCGATTGTTTTGTTATTTAATGATGACTCTAAACTACATCTGCTTAGGAGACAGAAGAAAATTTGGCTCAACTGCAACCAAGAAAATGATAGCTCAACGCTGGCTCTCTCTTTCCCCCCCCACTCGCTTTTGTATAAAACAGTGGTTGGCTTATTTTCTAGACATAGTTATGCTTGAGCTCTCTACAGCAAGGATTAACAAAACTAAATTGACCTATGGAAAAGCGCAGCAGCACAAATATCAGACCTAATGACCTCAGCGCCACAACAACTAGAGGAGAGTGATTAGGCAAGGTGTGATTTCCGTTAGTTTCTTTGTTTTGTTTTCCTCGAGACTGCAGAGGGTGGGGGGTGGGAGAGGGTTTTTGTTCTTGTTCAATTTGTGTTTCTGTTCTGTATGTTAAAAAAAGAAGAAAATTGATCATATAAAATAAAACACACATGTCCAGTTATCTGTGTGTGTGTTTCTAACAGGCATTTTCCACTGGGCGCGTCTCTGCTGCGTTCCAGAGGCGCCGTGGGCCCCACAAGCATTCACGGCCATACAAGTCAATGCTTGCTATTCCGCCAGCCGCGCAACTGCGTGTCCCAGAAGTGTGCGTGAAGCGGCTTTCTGGTCCACTCCGCTAAAGATACGCGCCAGGTCTATTTTCATGCTAGCCACCCGGACCAGGCAGGAAGTGAAACAGCGAGAGCATCCAGTCATGTTTGTGACGGTGTATGCTGTGTCTGCTTGCATCAGTGCTTGTGTGCTTATGTATTTAAGACAACGATGTGGTCTCTGTGTGTGACGTGCCCCTTGGCTTGACCAAATTCAGACCCCACTCCACCCAATTGTGTAAATGCAGGTTTGTGTACACAAACCTTTGAGTATTTACCAGCGTGTTAGCTTTTTGGGAGTTTGGTAAAAGGTGAAAGATGAGGATTTGGGGATCAGATGTTTATGAAATCCTTTTAGCTCCACACCTATTGTAACGCCTCTTTCCCACTTTAAAACCCGTAGGGATGTTTGGTATGCTGTGATAAAGCGTGGATAAGTGGGGAATGTGTGACTTTAAACTCAAGTGTTTGCCTCTGGCCTTTGTCAGTCCGCAGTTAGGCATCTCAGGCAGGCCGTAAATATACATGTTATCTGGCCTCTCATACGGTCTGACAACATGCCAGTTATCTAACATATTTTTCAAATTTGACCTTTAGGAATTCTGACCTGAGATGATGAATGGGACTGAAAATAAGTTCATAGTTAAGTGCAAAGTACCCCTTTGCCTTGAACCATGTGACCTGAGATGACGCATTGCCATGGTCACCTCTTTGTATGTCTCTCATGATTGACTGAGTTTTCTGAATGGCACAGTGACTGCGAGCACTAATGCAGTGTTACGACTAAAAGGGAAGGTTTCAGTTTGCTTATACCTGACAGGGCAAGAAAAACCAGAATGAGAGGGAGAAAAAGAAGCCCCTACCTTCTTTCAGTGCAGCTTTCTGTACAGATTCAAGTCTTGTACATTAATGAGAAACTGCACTTTGATGTAAAGACTTCGAAATAGGGGTGGAAAAAAAAATTGATGCAGCATAGTATCGCAATATTTTCCGTGGCAAGTTTTCCTTTGGGGACATCATTTGAAGTTGGAAAAAAGGTAATAAATTGCCATATATCGCAGAATATTGCAATATGTTTAAAATCGCAATAATATCGTATCATGACATAAGTATCGTGATGATATCATATTGTGGGGTCTCTGGTGATTCCCACCCTTACTTTGAAATGCTATCAACTATAAAATTCACCAGCCAATGTGGCACACACACCTTACTGATTTATTTGCCAAAGACCAATTTTGCCAGGATTTTCCACTTGGTTGGTGTTAATTTCACTTAGTGCATGTGTGTTTGCATGACTGCTACCGTTTACGTGTGATGTGTGTCTAAGAAGGGGTGTGTACTGTATGAGTACGGCCGATAGAGAAAACGT
The DNA here is from genome assembly GCF_031162955.1 of Sander vitreus. Taxonomy (NCBI): domain Eukaryota; kingdom Metazoa; phylum Chordata; class Actinopteri; order Perciformes; family Percidae; genus Sander; species Sander vitreus. The sequence goes on along the minus strand of NC_135859.1, from coordinate 20,588,593 downwards.
GTCTTTGTTATCAGCAAGTAGTCAGTCACTTATCTAAATGGTCTGAGTGCCCTGTGTGTTTTTCTGTTACATTTGTCTTAAGTTTTCTGGTGGTAAGGAATTGTTTGGCTCTGCCCACTCCCCTGTTGACTGTCCATACAAGATGGCAAAGACAGTGCTGAGGTTTATGAGCACTTAACATGTTGTCTCTTGGAGCCATTTTTAGCCAGGATGTTAAAGAGAGTATTTACCAATGGAACTGAATTTGCTGCTTTGCCTACATGTGCTGCAACATTAAGTTCCCTATTGTATGTGCAAGCTTAGGCAAAGAAAAAGAAGCAGAACTGAATGCTCCGTCTTTTGACTATCCCTTTACTCATTCTAAGTTTGGCACATTTCACCTACTGTAGAGCTAGCTGGTCTATGTGATATTTAAGGCTGGATTACAGTGATGCAGTGTTTTAAACTTTAAATGAACTTATTTTTTTCAATACAGATGGTACCTGAGTTTCAGTACTGGTACTAAATCATTATTTTTCAGTACCTTAGCCTCATCCATAAAAATGACATTTCATGTTTATGTCAGTGAGGATACATTTTATTAGTTTATTTTATAAAATAGTTATATTTTATGAAAGTGTCTGACCTTTTTCAAACAGTTTCCAATGACGGCTTCTCAGAAGGTTCTGTGTAACAAACCATCTGGCGCGTCAGGTTAGTTTCACACCTGCAGTAAAGAAAACAGATGGATCACTTGATGTGATAAGATGGTGTGGATGGGATTGTGTGTGTGTGTGTGTGTGTGTGTGTGTGTGTAAGGCCTGATTTATGGTTCTGCGGAGGCTCCACGCAGAGCTTTCACCATAGTGGCCTGAAGTTTATACTTATAGAAAATAGCAGGGCCGGCATGTGTGTATGTGCATGGATAGTGTGTGGTAGAGCGAGTGAGAGAGTGACGATAATTAGTTTCTGAGCGAGTGCCGACTCCAACAGAAACAAAGTGTCTCCCCTGTGCTTTCTATCCACGGTGGGAAATCTGTAGCAGGAAAAGTTAACCCTCTTCACGATTTCATGTTGTTTATGGAGAAGGAGAACCCGGAAATGAGTAGTGGGAAATGCAACGCTACCAAGCCACGGCCAAGTGACTTGGGACAAATTGTTTTTGGAGGTTTGGAGGTTTTTCAATACAGATGGTACCTGAGTTTCAGTACTGGTACTAAATCATTATTTTTCAGTACCTTAGCCTCATACATAAAAATGACATTTTATGTTTATGTCAGTGAGGATAAATTAGTAATATATTTGGTGGTTTCAATATCTTTGACCTGACTGTCTGATTCGTAAATCAACATATAAGATAACTCATTCTAATCTCCTGTTGTGTCTCTGGTGGGATTCATTGTTTTCTTTGGACAGCACATTGAGTCAGAGAAGGTCACATTCCTTAAATAAAAACACTAATCCTCTACTTTTCTCAGATTTGTTTTCCAGCTGCACCGTGTTGGTTTTATTATGCATTTAAAGTGATCAGGGGTATAAGCTGTATTTGTTGTATTTGTCAGGATCACATACCTACACTCCGCATGCATGCAAGGGAACACACTCTTCACAATCCTCTTAAATACAGACACTTGAAAGCTCATACATGCACGCACGCGTGCACACACACACACACACACACACACACACACACACACACACACACACACACACACACACAGCTCTGACATGTCCTTGTCTTTCCTCCACTGCCTGTCCTCACAGCTTTCTAAAATAAATCAAGTGTCGTCTTCCCTCTGTGTATTTAATTCGACCCACAGCTCTGTTGTGATCAACACTATGGCACACTTTTCTAAAGACATCTGTAACTGCAATTTATGTCAACTTCAGTCAATTTTAATAAAAAAAAATGTATAATGTGTCCTAGTACTAGTGAAAGAGAAGGTTTTATACATTTTCAAGATATTCTTGGCACTTTGGGAAGGAACTTAAATATCATGTTTGGATTACATATTGTCTCTTGCATTGTTGGGCATTTTCTGGCCCACCAACTGATTATGTATCAAAGACACTTATGCCCTGACCTCTTTCTCCAGTATGTCTCCTCACAGCACTGTCACGTCAAATCGTGTGGTGTTTCTAATTGCTCAAGTGACCCAGGGCTCTGTGTGTGTGTGTGTGTGTGTGTGTGTGTGTGTGTGTGTGTGTGTGTGTGAGAGAGAGAGAGAGTGTGAGAGTGTGTGTAAGAGAGAGGGAAAGACAAATGCAGAAGGATAGAGAAGCTCGAGACAACAGAGATGGAGAGTCAAAGACAGAGGATAAAAAGAAGCGTGTGGTGTCCGGAGGCATATGTGACCCAGCTGTGTCCTACAGTATAAAGTCAGCCACTACTCATCTATCTCAGTGCCCTTACAACTACAGTACTGTACATTTCTTGTGTTTTAACCTAGCAATGCTCTGTTACAGTGCAGCTAAAAGTTTTTTTTTAGCAACATGCAATCCTGTATTTTTTTCTTTTTTCCCTGCAACCTAAACTCAAGCATGAAACTCTACTTCTGTGGGAAGCACTGTCCCTACAGGCCATATTCTTGTCTACTCACATAGCTGCAGCTATTGTAGCTACATTTCTTACCACAGTAATGCTATTTAGATTACTGTAATAATTATGTCTTAGTTTATGTGTCTTGCTTTAATTTTTCAGTGATCCATTTTTAGACATGACAAAGATAACACACTGTATACCTGGATTTTAAGTTAAATTTATAGTCCAAATGTCACAAGTTTGTTCCAGAGGATTTTATAATATATACAGAAAACAGCAAATGAACACAAACATATTATCTGCTAGCAACCCGCAAATTGCAGGTGAAAATTAATTGTAATGGGTAGCTTTATCAAGTTTTTTTTCTTTTTCTTTTTTTCCCCCAATATATGCTTGCTCGTCAAAGGCTGCTGCTTTGTGTCAGAGCAGGGAAAAGGCCAGACATTCCCACTATGATGTCAATGCTGGTGCAATACCTCAGTAAACTTGTTGCTAACATCATTCCCAAAGAGGGCATCTCTGTGTGGAGTCACACTGACTGTATACACACACATACTCATACACACTGTGAGTAGATTTACATGTCAGGGGTTTGGCTGACAATCTGTGTAGGTTGTGACGTCAAAGTAAGTGTGATAATGAATCAGTTGTCAAACATATGCTGGGTGTTATGTTTTGTCACTTTCACTGTCTCTCTATCTATCATTTTTGTCTCTGTTTCAAATGCAAACATGATACAAACACCCATACACATTTATTACAAAGAACAGCTGGAGAACGGACCGACCTGTGCCTGGAATGACAGTTAATACATCACTTGTTGTGTGTCTGTGGTTTCACACTTACTTTGCACTGAAGCTGGATTCCGAGATCACGTATCAAGTATCACACGAAAATCCATCTTGTCAGACTTCAAGTAATGCATTTGTGTCTGAACTACAAGCTATCTAGTGTGACAGCTGCCTCATTTCATTCAAAACAATAATGGCAGACATGATAGACAGATGATTCATCCAGTCGCCTGGCAGGTATTTTATGAAAGTGTCTGACCTTTTTCAAACAGTTTCCAATGATGGCTTCTCAGGTTCTGTGTAACAAACCATCTGCCGCGTCAGGTTAGTTTCACACCTGCAGTAAAGAAAACAGATGGATCACTTGATGTGATAAGATGGTGTGGATGGGATTGTGTGTGTGTGTGTGTGTGTGTGTGTGTGTGTGTGTGTGTGTGTGTGTGTGTGTGTGTGTGTGTGTGTGTGTGTGTGAGTGACCCTATGCACATCAGGCTTTGCATAGGGTCGGGATCTCCACGTACCTAAGGCGTTGATTTAACGCAAAAGCATAAATTGGCCTTAAGGCTACATCAACATTAATAGTTAAAAAAAAAAAAAATGCAAATCTTATCTTGTCCACGTGACATAAATGTCATCATCACAGGGTATACGCGTAGGCTCCGTGCGGACGCCCAGCACACCTCCAATTTTTAGTGAATTTAGTTAATTTTTTTACTGTGCATGTGAGAAACGCGTCCTCCAAGCGGATAGTATAAACAGACCTACTATGCGCCTATGGGGTCCGTAGCTTTCTCTGATACATCTGTTCCAGAATATGATCAAGCCTTTACACACAGCATGCTAGCAGTTGAGCAGAGAGAGAGGGCGACCCAGCAGTCTGCTGTCACGCTACAAAAACGTGCATGCAGGCTGAAATTCAACTGTGGTGTTTTGTCGGGATTAAGCTATGGGCCGAGGGAAATTTATGCAGTGCAAAGTGCAATGGTAAAACACTGCAGTGCTATGCAGGCCCATCTCAGCTGAGAATAGAGAAATGTCTGGCTGAGTCCTTCCCTTCCCTACTATGTTTCATATCACACAACATATGCACTCCTGTATCTTTCACCAGCAAAAAAAAAGAAAAAAGAAATTCCCCAAAAAACGCCATTACTGCGCTAGCGTCACGTCACCGCGGTATTGTGGTGATGCGGTTATCGTTACAGCCCTACTTATACATCCATAATTTTCAACCACAGAGTAACATTCGTCAATCTGCTTCCTGTTTACATTGTCATGAGCATGCCCAGTGTGAATGGTCATGTGAAATGCGTTGTCAGACGTGTTAATATGAGTGGAGATCATTTTTGTTTCAAAATGCCGTTTAAAAATAAAAAGTAATAGTGTGGATGTAGCCTAAGAGCAAGTTAGAGACCAGGAAGAGGACAATATGATTGCCCTTCCCTCAGTCATCAGGCAGACGGCCAAACTATCCTATTCCACAACCAAAGCTCACACTAATTTAGCTGCTGCTACTCTGAAAGTTCACACAGAGATAACACAGCGTTTAGCCATTTGGTTGTCTGGGAAAATATGCCTGGCATGTCCTGTGTGTCGTTGTGGCTGTCTAGCATGTTCAGATACTCAGAGATAACCTACAGTATTGTGTTAGATGTGAGAAGCATAATGACTTCTTCCTCTTAAAATCACACTCATAAAACATTTCCAAAGCATGAGTACAATCCCCTATTTTCACAACTTACAAACCAAACCTGCTAAACACATTCAAAGTGATAATAACTTGCACCTGTTAGGTCAGTGAATCATCTGTTGAGGATGTGAAATACCCTGAAGAAAATGTACAAGCTCAAGATGGAAACCAGGAAGGGTACTGATGGCAATCTTAGTCGTTTCTCATTGTGTAATGACAAGGTTTTAGTTGTTAGTTGGCTGTTTAAGTTCAGCAATGGAGCGTGCTTTCCACGTATGTACACTCACACTGTTCACTCTGTTCTTAAGACATCCTCTGCTCTTTCCATATTGAACATAGCGCTAACACGAGCAGGGTGTTCTGTACTGGTTAGTCATAGATGATATTGGATTAAATGTGTGGTTGTTTCCATAGTGATGATGATGATGAGAAAGGGGATGTCATCCCTGTGCGTATTATGTTTCGCACTTGGGGGAATCCCCCCCCTGACCTTAGCATCCACACAGGATGGGATTATGGGATTGCTTGATAGACTTAGTGATGAGGCAGATATCCGTGGTGACAGGCATTAGTTACCCCTGGGCGAACAATCACCAAGGAGACTAAGGAGCTCATTGTAACATCCCAGTGGGAAACGGTGTCACTGGTTTAGAAACACCTTTCAGCTGTGAGTCATTGGCATTGCTAGTTCAGAGGTAGTCCCTGTGGCCCCTGTGCAGAGTTTAAACAAAGCATATCGCTTGTGGTTGTATGTAGATGTCTTTGAATATTGCTGCATTAGTTCCAACTGTTGGTGATGCGGCCAATTATTTTTCCAATCATAATCATCCAATAATCAGCCAGATAATGAGCGATAAACTGATTATAATTTCAATTAACAGCAACAGTGCATGTCAGAGCCTATTCTGCTGCAATGGAAAAAATATTCATGTGGGTTAAGTTGATATGTGAGTAAGCTCTGAAGTCAACAATACCTCTAACATATTAATGTTTACATAAAGCCTTTGATTTATTTAGACATGGACAGACAAGCCACATAATGCAGCAATAAGTACAGTCTGTTACAGACAGCACCTTTTTAGAAGTTAATTTATTCATTCATGCATGGTGTGCACTTTTATTAGATGTTGTATGTAAAGACTGGAGTGGCATCATTTCAGGTGGCGGTCTAAATTGATTATAAGGAGAATTAATCACTACCATCTTCCCCTCATCTTCCTTTTTATTATTTCCTTTTCTGGAGTGTTTGAACATGATCACATATGTTGCTTGACCTTTCGAATACCCTCAAAATAATGTTTTTAGTTATGCAAGACAATTAGCATCAGCTGTACAGTATCAGATTCAGATTTTAGTGTCTTTCTCCCTCTATCTTTCTCTCCATATGCAGTTTCGATGTGGACAATGGCACGTCATCAGGTCGCAGCCCCCTGGACCCCATGGCCAGCCCGGGCTCAGGCCTCATCCTGCAGGCCAATTTTGTCCACAGCCAACGGAGAGAGTCGTTCCTGTACCGCTCCGACAGTGACTACGACCTCTCACCCAAGTCTATGTCCCGGAACTCCTCCATTGCCAGTGACATGTGAGTGCATGGTGTCTTTTGCTTTCACCTGGACCTTCATAAAATACACCCAAATGCTGCCTATTGTGCTAAATGTGGTCAATTATGCTTTGTTTTGCCTCTCTGAATCTGTGTCACGGCTGAATGTTTATTAGACCAGATCTTAAAGCTGCCACGCGGCTAGCTTTGGCCCTGGTGGGAAGTGTGCATGACCAACAGCTGATTGTGTGGTGTAACATCTATTCTTAGCCATATCCAGTAGCATAAACAAGGTGGTCAGTCACAAAGTGTCCACAAGCACTATTTATGTGACTCTTGATATTTGGCAAATTGCTGATTATGTCTGTATAACTCATAAGAATAATGGGATGGATAGAGTAGAACACACTCCAGACATTATGATAAAACAAACACACACCAACTGGCATCTTCTGGGTCAGTGTATATAATGAAAGCACATTCCTCATTTCCCACACAGTGGTGGCTATCCAGTTACTTAGTGCTACAGGAAATAAAAATATTGACTAAAATATAGCATTTCGATCCAGCTTGAAGAAATGACAAATAGACAAAAGGATGAAAAATAATGTCCTGCAGTAACCTTAGACTTCTTCCTCACTGCTGCTTCCTGGTGTATTAACCCAAAGACCCTTCTTTGACCCACGCCCACTATCCAGTTACTAAAAAGAAAAAAATCTTTATCATTTATGCCTCATCCTTTCATATCTTTTTTTTTTCTTAAATTGCATAAACATGGAAACTTGAGAAAGCTAGGAGGCAACTTGTCTTAAAGGCTCTCTATAAAATTAATAAGAAAGTTTCACAATCAACGTAAACATGTAAAAGAAAAATTGCATGTTTCCTAAAGTAGGCTACTTAACAAAGAGTCATCTTTAGAACAACATATTCCAGAGGACATTTTTTACAAGAAAACATAAGCAACAGAGCTAGGGCAGCCTGTGTGCCCCGAAAAGGCCTGAGTCAGAGGTGAACAGCCATATCCTAACTCATATTCTTGCCGCTCCTCTTATCCGTCTACTCTCAGAGAGTACATAGCCCCATCATCTTTACTCTGAATACCTCCTATTTGTCTTGTGATAGAAGCACATGACAAGCCTGCGTCTCTTCTGACATTCTTGCCAGGCATGTTAGCTCACATGCTAGTGTGTGTGTGTGTGTGTGTGTGTGTGCATGAAGTGGCTGCGGCCTTGTAGAACTGAGCAGGAGGAGGCAAGCTCCATGACCATTAACACAGTCATGTCACCTGAACAAATGTTGACTCGGAGGTCAGCAGGATTCGGACTCAAGGTTTACTGTTTAAGATTCCTTTAGCTTTCTTTTAACCTTTTTTAACCAGGAGAGTCCCATTGAGATTAAGAATCTCTTTTTTTAAGGGAGCCAAGACAGAGAACAGCATAAATAAAAACACAGTTACAGACAGAAAATACAATAAGAGACCAAATGAAAAGTAACTAAAAATCAAGAATGGGAACTCACATTTCAAAAGAGATATTTAAAAGAGTCAGTTTCGTAATCAGGTAAATTTAAAACATTGACATCTTAAGGAATCTGCTTTTAATTATTTCATTTAAAAATTAAAAGCATTTAATAATATTCATTTATTATGATTCAAGTTATTCTGCAACATACACAAATTACAATTTCTATATGGGCATTTGGGACAGAAGGCATAAAGAAGTCCTGAGAACGCGAAGAGTAATGTCCGGCACTTTTCTGCGTGATAAAGACAAATAGCTAGCATTGGAGCAGACCAATTGCTTTATTAAGATGTACCAATGACAGCACCTATGGGTGGCCAGAGCAGGTCATCCTACCCGAGAGTATTAACTTACAGTGGTGAGTTACATGGTAATGAACCTCAGGGAAGCATGGTAAGCTGTGTCAACCATATGAAGCTGACTTTTCCTGGATAAATAAATGTCAATATAAAGATAGAATTATGACTGCCTATGGGGTATAATTTAGGGCAGAGAAGGGGAGGGGTGGAAAGAGAGGGAGAAGCCATGGAAAAAGGGTGACTGTGTGAGGGACATGGCTGTACAGCAAGTGCAAAGATAGCTTGCAGGTTTTACAGTGTCCTTGCTGTGAAAATATCTCTCTGAAAATGGCATTCACTAAACCACCTTATGTGTACAGAGACATGTCCACCAATTAATCCCTTATTGAAAGCTCAAACTGTTGAAACTATTACGCGTTGTGACGTCGGGCCTCAGCTGGTCCGCTAATGTGATGAGTAAACATGTCACTGTGATCGAGTGCATCAGAGATGCTGAAACTAATCTAATGTGATGACCCCCGCTCCTCCCTCCCCGTCCTCCCCTTGACCTTGTCACCACATGAGCACACTCCTTTGTTGTCGAATGTCAATATACTGTAGATCTGCAGCTTACATTAAAGACACTGTCTTTGTGTCTTTCAGTCATGGTGACGATATGATTGTAACGCCCTTTGCACAGGTGAGCGCTTGTGCAAATATTTTTCTTATTTTATGTATTGTCTTCATATTTTTACTAACTTATTCAGTTCTAATCTATCATGTTCCATTCAGGTTCTTGCCAGCTTGAGAACTGTACGAAACAACTTTGGTGCATTAACTAATCTACAGCAAGACCGAGCATCCAATAAGTAAGTCGCCAGCTTTGCTGGGTTTTTTTTGTTTGTTTTTTCAAATACAAATTAAATCTGACATAGTGGGAGGAGAGACTGTATTACAGACAGCAATGGTCAACATGCCAGCATATCACAGTATTTGGAACATGCACTTCATGACTAAGAAGTTTTACTAAATAAGTGTCCGGTGCTCACTCACAGTCTGGCTTTGCTCGCCCCCTGCTGTTCTTATAGAGTACTACAACAACAGTAGCATTAGTCTGTAAAGGGAACCTCTGCTACAGTGCTCCCTACATGTATAGAAATGAGTGGGTTGTAAATAAAATATTTTGAGGTAAACTAATGATTGTATTGTTTTCTGAAGGAAATGCCAGTGTGTGTTTGTTTGCCCCATGACAGGAGATCACCAATGTGTAACCCACCACCCATCACCAAGACCACCTTCACAGGTACGTGTACAGCCAGAGCAGCATGATGGCGTGTGTGTGTGTGTGTGTGTGTGTGCGTGTGTGCAATTAAATGTGTGCTCTGGGAATCAGGAATAGATTTAGCTATAGGAAAAGAAAACACAATTACTATTGTTGACATTAGAGGTTAACACTTTGCTTGAAGTCCCCCTATTCAGCATTTATAAGCGGTATATTAACATTCAATAAATGACATTCATAACACACTATCATGTAGGTATAAGCAGATACAAGTGTTTAATAATGTATTTGTCAACAATTATAATATAATATGTCATCATAGGAAACTCTATAATTGACAAATACTGTACGTTAACACACACAAATGGTCGTATATCTGCTCACAACAACATTATGGTGTGTTATAAACCATTTATTATATGTTTATATGCTGCTTGTACAGTTAATGCTAAATAAGGGGACTTAAAGCAAAGTGATACTATATTAGAAGTATTAATAGTAGTAGCAGTATGCACTCTTTTATTTAAAACTGGAGGCTAAATAGATTCAATAAAGGGTGCTGGAGTTGTTACAGTGATTTTTTTGTCTATTGTAAGATATCAGCATGGTGGTGATTGGCTGGCAGAGCCAGAGAACATGAACATAATATCCAACATGGTCAGAATACAAATATGGAAGAAGACATATTTTGCGGAAAATGGCAACTATATAACTGGTTAACCAAGAGCAAATATTTCCCCGTCAGTAGCTGTTGTTTTGCTATTTTGTGTAAAGTTTGGATATGTGTGGCCTTTTGTGGATATCATTTGTTTGTATAGCCAAGATACTGTTAAATCTTCAGTCAGTTTCTGAAAATCAGGTAAACAGGTAGAGAGGTTTGTTCACTGCTTTTTTGTGGTACTTTGCAAGTTGGCATCCATTGTAACCATATGTCAGACAGAGAGACAGACAGACAGTTTGTGAACCCTGCCTATATATTCCACGAGGCAGTTTTTATAGTGGATGTTAACTTTGTGTCGGTGAAGCTCCTGATCCTCACATTCTTAATCAACTTACTTTCTTAGAGATAAGCTAAAGAAAGTGTTTAGTTTTGGTTTATACAATACAGATGTCAGTTCGGTGCCATGCAAGGTTATTATAGTTTTGCATTTTTCATTAGTTTTTATTTTTATTTCGTTTTGACTTTTTGTTTTCAAATTCAGTTTAGTTTTAATTAGTTTTTAAAGCGGGTTTGTTAGTTTAGTTTAGTTTTTATTTTTTGAAAATGCTTAGTTTTAGTTTAGTTTTTATTAGTTTTAGTCTTTTTTTATATGGGTTATTTGTCGGGGACAATATTCAAAAAGGTCAGAAAAAGTATTGTGTAATAATAACTCAACATAAACATCATACAATTTTAGAAATATGTATTCACAATGTATTCAACAATAACACCAGTACATAAAATGTAGCCTACATATAGTCATAAATATGTAAACAGTCTACACAAGACGCTGCAGTAAGTGCAAAATGTGTAAGTGACGTGTTCCAGGAAAAAACCTAAATAGCAGACTAAAGAAGACATGAACAGGTGTTTTGAACTTTGGTTCGAGTAAAGTGGCGAACTTTTTGAAGTCAATCGACTCACACAGTTGTGTAGACATCCCAGTATCAATACACATATTAACCCACGCTTCCTCCCACTTGTGGTGTTCCTGCATATTTACTAACCAGCAGCTATCGGGTCACCGGTGAAAGCAGGCCTGTAGTGTTCTCTGTCCTGCTGTTGTCTCTGTCATGCTGCCTGGCCCTGTATCCATACATCCATGCCCGTAACGTGACAACGTGCCCGCTATGATGCCCGGCGACGAGGCGAGGGGCATGGACTATGTTGTGTGCAATTTGATGTGGAATGTCGGGATTTCTGGGTTCCCAGACGGAAACTATACATGTCTACGGGAAATGTCATGGTTGGAAAGATATAACGTTATTTGCTCTATGAAAGACATCGACAAAGACGAAAACTAAGGACATTTACTCACTAATTGTATTTTATTTTAGTTAGTTTTGCAAACAGACATTACAGTTTTAGTTTAGTTATCGTTTTTTTGTAATGCCTTGCTTTTATTTTTATTTCAGTTAACGACAATGTTTTTTCCCATCTAGTTTTTGTTATTTCGTTCGTTTTCGTTAACGATTATAACCTTGGTGCCATGAGGTGGCCATGTTTAAGTATTTCATCCATGGACTTATCAATACTTCAGTAATGGATTGTCAGGCCATATAAACTCAGCAAAAAAAGTTCTCACTTTCAACTGCTTTTATTTTCAGCCAACTTAACATGTGTAAAACTTTGTATGAACATAAAAAAATTCAACTACTAAGAACTAAACTGAACAACGTTTCACAGATATGTGACTAACAGAAATGGAAAAATGTGTCCCTGAATAAAGGATGGCCAAAATCAAAAGTCACAGTCATTATCTGGTGTGGCCACCAGCTGCATTAAGTACTGCAGTGCATCTCCTCCTCATGGACTGCACTAGGTTTGCCAGTTCTTGCTGTGAGATGTTACCTCACTCTTCCACCAAGGCACCTGCAAGTTCCTGGACATTTCTGGGGGGCATGGTTCTTGCCTTTACCCTTCGATCCAACAGGTCCCAGATGTGCTTAATGGGATTGAGATCCGGGCTCTTCGCTAGCCATAGCAGAACACTAATATTCCTGTCTTGCAGGAAATCGCGCACAGAACGAGCGGTATGGCTGGTGGCATTATCATGCTGGAGGGTCGTGTCAGGATGATCCTGCAGGAAGGGTACCACATGAGGGAGGAGGATGTCTTCCCTGTAATGTTCTGCAACTTTTGATTTTGACAATCCTTTGTTCAGGGACAAATTTTTCCATTTCTGTTAGTCACATGTCTGTGAAACGTTGTTCAGTTTAGTTCTTAGTAGTTGAATTTTGTTATGTTCATACAAAGCTTTATGCATGTTGTTGGCTGAAAATAAAAGCAGTTGAAAGTGAGAGGACGTTTCTTTTTTTGCTGAGTATATATAGTCTTACCTGACTTGAATAGTAACCAATAGACAGACAGCATCTTTCTGGCCTACTTTTTGAGTTTTTGTTGTGAGGAGGACATGGCACAGACAGTCTTAGATGGCTAGAATAGACTTGTCCTTGACAGTCACTTTGCTTTCTAGCAGTATCAATGGCTGTAATCTAGCTGCTGTTTGCAGGGGAAACCATATAACCTCCATCATTAATAAATAATTTCACTGTGTTTTGTTTAGTAAAATGATCTCTAAGGCATGTGCGCAGACACCCATATAATCACATAAGCACACACAGTCATTTATATTGTTAAAAGGGGTAAAAACATTTATTGTATCACTATTGTTATTTTTTCAAGTGTAAAAGTGCTTTCTTCTTCCACGTTTGAGGGAGATCAAGCTAAACATTTCTCCCAAGAATCGCATTCCTGATACATAACCTGCTTATATATGAGGAACTGGTGACATTTGCTATATTTAGAACACAATCATACTGGTGCACAGCCATTATGGGCCCTGCCATAAACTGGTGACAGCTGTGAGTCATGAGCATGCTTGTTTGAGTATTGAATACTTGTAACGCAATGGCTTGCTGATGAGGCGCCTAAGTCCTCTTGCAGACAAAGACAATAAAGGAAGAATAATTTAAAAAAATAGTAACTCAGTACATCAGTTAGGGATAGGATACTAGTGATTTCAAGAATGATTACCTTGACGCTTCTTTGCTCTATTTCTACTTTCCTGTCTATGCTCATCCCACTGCCATTGACTTACTGTTCAGATAAAGAAGATATTTCAGAATTCTCTTAAGATTTTCTTTTAAATTACCAGTAGTTCTGTGACCTTTTATCTATTGTGGATGAGAATATATGCTGGTTAAAGCTAAAGAGAGAAACATTGATTCATAATCATTCAGCATGAGATTGTGGACAATATTCTTTTACCACTTAACATCCCATACACTCAGTCCAAAATGGTATTGTAGTTTTTCAAACATTTGTTTTGTATTCTGGATATAAAGTTCATTATATAATGAGTGAGGCCACTACTCTAAATTACTCTACCTTTCCATCTCTCCTTGACATTGTATCTTGTACTTTATATGGAAACAACTTGGGCTTGAGGTGATTGGACAGATAAATAGGATATTTTATTTAAATGGCCCAGGCCTCTTACAATGTATTAGAGTATTTAAAGAGATGGACATTCCTTTATCTTTCCATATGGGGTAGAGTGGAGGTACTAAAGATGAATATTTTACCAATATTGTCCTTTGGCTTTATTTCCATACCATTCAAATTCCCCACAACATTGGCATAAGGACATCAATGCTCCATGTGGAGGCATAACGACACAAGAGGACGAGGAATAAATCATTGTCTCTGCATATTTTTCTCCTTCTTCCCATTCCTCCTCCTCCTCTCTCATATTCTCCCTCTCACAGTCCGACTTCACTGTCGAGCTGTTCCGGTACATAGTTTGGCTGCAGCCCTGCGTCTGTGCAGCAGAGTGGCCTCTCCAAGCGCTGGTGTCTGATGTCGCACTAAGCATGAGAAGAATGTCATTGACGTCAGTGCAGTTGCTGTCAGAAAGAGTAGCACCCCAGCCACCGACACCACACCAGAGAGAGAGAGAGAGAGAGAGACTGAGGAGAGAGACAGAAAGGAGACAAAAGAGGGAGGACGAAGGATGTTCATAGATCAGCAGAAGGAAACGAGGAGTGTGGGAGAGGAAGGGGACTAATGGCAGGAGGGAGGGAGAGATTTGTCAAAGACAATGAAGCAGGAGAGGGGGGATATTCTTGATAATAGGAGGTGACAAAAGAAATGGTCAGTGGTCATGCTTATATACACTACTACTAATAATAATAATAATAATAGTTCTGCATTGAAACAAAAATGTGGTGCATGTTTCCAAACATAGTACAATACAATATTATAATTCATCACTCCAAATTGCGATAGCCCCTTGAAATATTCAGGAGCTGAAAAATCTACACATGCAAACCAGAGCTTTAAACTTTGCATCATTTACTTTTAGGGATGGATTGTCCCAGAATGAAAGATAAGTGAAAAAGCAGCATTTTATCATTTAAGCCTAAATAAAGACAGCACAGTATTTTTCCAAAGGCTTTAATGGGGTCAAAATGCTAACTGTCGTGCGATTAAATGTGGTCCTCGTGTATTTTAATCTTCCACTGTTTTCTCTGTCTGGTTAATTGAATTACAGCTAAACGTGACACCCCCCCTCCCCCTCTCAGATCCCAGATCACATAGCATTAAAAGCCTGTGCTTTCCCAAATTAGTCAAGGCATCAATATTAATTGGCTTCTGACAAGGTTTCTTTTAACAAAGGCTGACTTTGAGAGAGGCATGTCTTCAATTTCAAATGAAAACAAACTGAAGTAGATGTAGGGATTGTGATGCTAACGCTCTAACACTTTACCATATCATCAGCCATCCATTTGTTTACCCTCTCTATTTTTGGTGTATTTGTATACTGAACATATCTTAGCATGCAGACAGTATACACACAGCATAAGGAGCTCCCAGCTCTGGCTCCACTCCTTTATTACTCCAGTCCACATTTTGTAACTCTCCCTTCCCCATCCACAGTGCAGTCCTCTCAGGCTTTAGGTACAGCTTGGGGAGAGCAGCACGTTTGGCTACCAGGGATGCCGGAGCAACAGAAGCCCACCCTCTATACACACAGCATCGATAGGAAACACTATCCAGCACACACACACACACACAGTACCGGATTATACCCTTTGCTTCACGGATATCATGGATGTTTTCATTGGTAGAGAGGGGAGACAAAATCATGATGTGTTATGGTTAGCATTTCGTCTGGTGTGTATGTATGCATGTGTGTGTCTGTTACCGTCCGTGTGTGTTTGAGGTGTCTTGTATTTGTTAACCATGTCAGCATGCTGTGAACAATCTGGTGTTTGTTCCTTGCTGGACAGTATTGACATGGATCTTGACTGGTTCTGAGTCTCACACGGGATCCTCTTTTCCACCGTCCCGGTCTTCCCTCCATCTCTCCTATGGCAGACATGGGCCTGCTAAGCAGACTGCTGTTCATCCTGCTACATGACTGGAATTACATCTCTCTAAAGAATGATAGTGTAAACCTTACACACCTAGATCACTGACTGTGATATGTGTGCTATGTCTGGGAGATAGTGAATGAGTCTGTCTATGTGAGATTACTGAGAAATTGCTGTTGCTCCTTTTGCACTGTGGGTTACCTCTGTATTCTCTGCTGTGATTTTCTTACTATTAACATTCATTTGGACACCCAGAAGTGACTCAGGGTGGCTGTTTACCATCCATCACCTGCAAGCGTACTTCCTGGGATTGTATCTGACTTACTCTTAAAAGGAAGAATCCGATTTGAACTGTAGGACTGCACTGGAAGTTTCTTTTCTCCAAGGGAATCAGTAAGCTTTGCTTCAGCTGACCTGTGACTGCTGATCTGTGGGTTAGGATACAGGACTACTCCCAGGCCCGCACAGCTGGCTCACCTGTCCAGTATGAAGAGTCACCCATGTGTCTACTCGGGGTATCCCAGCTTAGCTGTATGTGGGGTGGGAGACCCCGGGCCTGGACCGTCCACAAGCCCTCTGAAGCGGGCCCTTACTGACCCCTTGCCCTCCTGTCTTGCCCCTGCAGAGGAGGCCTACCAGAAACTGGCCACTGAGACCCTGGAGGAGCTGGACTGGTGTCTGGACCAGCTGGAGACGCTGCAGACAAGACACTCTGTCAGCGAGATGGCCTCCAACAAGGTAAGAAAAACGATGACATCAACTTTTTTAATTCTAGAGGCCAACATCTGATGATAACATCTGTTGGACTCATTGGTATAGCTTTTGTTTTGTTTTTGTCAGACTTATATTGCCCAATGTTATAAATGTACTTCCTGTGTTTCTTATTGAAACAGAGTCAGAGGGTGCTACCCAGGATTCACTGTGGTGTGTTTTTTGTGGCTGATGAGAACAGGATGTATATGTATAAATTAATTGGATTTTTATTATTGTGTCGTGCATAAACAATACACACAGCAGACTTGCAAGACACCATTATTTAGAAAAAGAGACCAGAAACCAGAGTAGCAACATCATTTACAAATAAACAAATAAACCATCCTGCAGTTTTTTCCAAGCCATAGAATCAAAGGTATTCAACGTATAAGCATTAAAATTAAACAACCATTCCATTCTGTGTGTGATGCATAGTATGTGTATGTGTGTGTGTGTGTGTGTGTGTGTGTGTGTGTGTGTGTGTGTGTGTGTATATATATATATATATATATATATATATATATATATATATATATATATATATATATATATATACTGATCTTCACCCAACACTATTATATACTGTATATTATATCTAGTGTTTGTTTCAGGTTACATTATCTATTTAGATTATTTATTAGAAATATCTGGAATTGGCTGCAAACAGCACTGTCCTCATGGGTTAACTTAAGGGAGAGTTCCCGTGAATACACCATTTACTGTAAGCAGACTTTTTAATCAACCCGCTGCTACAGCTGCATTTCCATACATAAATAAAGACATATAAAATTACAAAGAAATGTACTATATACTGTATGGTCATTCAGCAGTAGTGGAATGGTGTTTATTGTTTAATGATAGGCCAAGCTGTTGTGCAGCACAACTTTATGAAAATTACCAGGAGCAGATAGATCCAAT
The DNA here is from genome assembly GCF_031162955.1 of Sander vitreus. Taxonomy (NCBI): domain Eukaryota; kingdom Metazoa; phylum Chordata; class Actinopteri; order Perciformes; family Percidae; genus Sander; species Sander vitreus. The sequence goes on along the minus strand of NC_135859.1, from coordinate 20,571,225 downwards.
ACATTACAGGTCGTTGAATTGATTCATTTGAATGGGTGTAGTATAATTTTATTAGACATTACCTCCTCTGTGTGTGAACTGCTCCTTTGTCATCAAGCCCCTCTCCCTGTTTATTTGTCAAGTTTTTATCAACCCATAGCAGTTACTATTGGAGCCTGAGGAGCAAACTTCTTCTACAATCTTTATTTGGTTGTATATGATGTGTTTTGATGCCTTTTTCAGTACTCAGCCATCAAAGCACACGTGGGACAGTTTGTGTTATATTTTTTATGTGTGTTAGTTATAGCATCGTCATGCAGACAGGGACTTGTGCTGTGAGCATGCCCAGTCGCCTCCAGTGTGTGTGTGTGTCTGTGTATGTCTGTGTGTGTGTGTGTGTGTGTGTGTGTGTGTGTGTGTGTGTGTGTGTGTGTGTGTGTGTGTGTGTGTGTGTGTGTGTGTAGATGGAGGCTGCTGTGCCGCTATGAATGCTGATTAGCTCTGGTGATGTCACACACTGTGATGTCACACGAGGGGGAATGGACCAAGAGGAGAATCAGGGAGGATGGACAGACAAAGGACTTACACAAACGTACACACTCACCGCTGATGTTACCGCGGTCACATGCATGACCGAGACATCACCTTATTTCAAAGTGAAAAGATTAAAAGAAAGACAAAATTATGCACTGCCTCACTATTGCTCACCAGGACAGCTATCTCTGGTTGTCATGGCAACAGCCACAGGCCCAACCAGTCTGCTATCTCACTTCAGCAACACACACACACACACACACACACACACACACACACACACACACACACACTTCATAGGTAAATACAGTCACTACATCTGACACACATACTGTACTTTGTGTCTGTATCCTGCAGACTTTCATAAATCAGTACTCAACATAAGCCTTCATTTATCAACAAAGAAAAGTCTGAGATGCACACAATGCAATACTGAAATTTTGAAATAGCTTCTTAAAATTGGCATCCTGTGTTGCAGCCTTGGTAATGTAAATGTCTAGCCATTCAGAGTGACATCTGCTAACTAAAACCAGTGTCTAGGTGGACACCTGCAGTGTTTTGCCTGGATCCTCTCCACTGGCCACCACACATGCTATACAACTAGGCTAAAACCTTAATTCTTGATATGCCTGAATGTGTCTGTTGCAACGTTTTAAATACATTTGTTTCTCCCTCTTGTTGGCACAAACTAGGGCTGTCAATTGATTAAAATATTTAATCGTGATTAATCGCATGATTGTGCATAGCTAACTGGCGATTAATTGCAAATTAATCATACATTTTGTATCCTGTTCTAAATGTACTTTTAAAGAGATATTTTCAAGTTTTTAATGTTCTTATTAACATGGGAGTGGACAAATATTCTTGCTTTATGCAAATGTTTATTATTATTGCAATAATCCAAAACAATGATAAATAATGTCTAGAATATTCTCCGGAATAACCTCAAATGCTATTGAGGTTAAACAAATATGCTGAAAGTATAATATGGCAAACTCAAGCCTATCAAGCAACAACACATGGGCATATTGACCTGAATCTAACATTACTTGGTAATAACATGTGTGGGATTTCCTCCTTTCTGGTTTATATATCCCTGTCTCTGCTGAATTATTTTTTATCCCCGGTGGGGACAAAAAATGTATCCCCCCCCCCCCTCAAAGTGATCAATGCTACTTCACCAATAGACCATTTCTAAAATAGTAGAATAGTAGAAGTATTTTAAACTAGGCTAAGCAAAAAGCTGTAACGTGAACAGTCTATAGTGCGATAGAATGATAAAATACAAGCAGCAGTTGCTAGTTGTAGGCCGCTACAGAGCTCCGTGATGCCGGCTACAGAGGTCCGCCGTATCAGCAGCAGTTGGTAGATGTGTTTAGCCGCCAATAGGTGACTGTGAGACAGCCACAGGCACCGTCAGGTGACGGTCCTTTCAGGGGCCATGGAAGTGGCGTTAGTTTAGTCAAGACAAAGTAAGCGTCATGTAGTGACGACAGTTAAGTTTAGGAAAAAGATTGTGGTTTAGACTAAAACACTCCTGAGTGTTTCCCTTTGTGAAAGTATATTGCTTTGAACTTTTGAAGTGAACTCCGCTCCCTGGCTTGAAAATGCTATGTTATATGTTGACACCACGTTATGCTATGTATTTAATTTTCCATTGAAGTTCATAAATAAGTGTTTTGGCATGCCTGGCCGAGTGGCACTATCCATGGTATTGAATTCATAAAAATAACTAAACATTGCTGGCAATGTTGTAATTTGCACTCATGCACACAGCCCACACTTGTGGAGATCCCATTTAGGCAATCTGCTTTGTTAGGTTGAAAAGAGATATGAGCAGCTCATGATCGGTATTACTGTGACGGTGCTGTTCTGATGCCATACAGTGATGATATCAGACAGGATGAGTTCTTATTCAGCAAAGGCTATTTATACAGTAGTTGATTTGTGCTCAGGTTTTGTTGATGCGTTTTACATTTTAATGTACTTCACTACGTCCTGCTATGTCCTCAAAAGTTAGATCTACTTCAGCCAGGAGACGTCTCTGTATTGTGTCATCATTCTGTTAGTAACTCGTTAGTTTTACAAGTGCAGGTTGAAGTCATTCTTCAGTAACTGAACAAGTTGCTGGTTGGTTTTGTCTTTTGAACTTTCTGAATTGAAAGATGATAGAATGGCTCTTTGCCTATCTCCATTCCCAGTATGATCTATTTATCTTTGCATCTTTCTGTTATTATTAGTTTTTTTGTTTTTACAAAAGTCTTATCACTAGTCTATATCCACGATGTTCCACTTCCGGGATTGCTCCGTTGCCGATGGAAATTCCGCCGGATTTCACTCATTTAGGCCGGATATCCATTGCCTTGGGCTTTCTGTGTGTTGGCATTTAAACTCCGGTCGATTTATGAGGACTATGGTTAACCTTTTCTCAACTCTCTGCAGGGTAAATCCAGACAGCTAGCTAGACTATCTGTCCAATCTGAGTTTACTGTTGCACGACTAAAACAACCTTTGAACGTACAATTCCACCCAAACAAGTTCCTTCCCGAGGCTATTTTGCAGAGTGCGGCACTTAGTGCCGCCCAAGCCAATTGTGGTTGGTGCCAATGCCAATGCCAATAGTGGCTGGGTTGTCTCAGTGGTAGAGCAGGCACACATATACTGAAAGATTTGTCCCTCGACGCAGAGGTCCAGGGTTCGAATCCGACCTGTGACAAATTTCCTGCATGTCTTTCCCCTCTCTCTCACCTAGCTGTCCTGTCAAAAATTAAAGGTGGAAAAGCCCAAAAAAGTATCCAATAAACTAGAGCACATTTTTGCTCTGTGTGGACTCACCAGACCCTCCTCTGCAGCGCTGTGGAGGAAGGTCTGGCAATGCGAGACTATCTTACCACTTACCATAACCGTTTAGATTCCTACATACTGTATAGATTTCCTTCTCAACATTTTGTGAAGGTCATAAATGGATAGCAGGCTTACATCTAAGTGATCAGTGGTACATTGATTGAAAACAGTAGTGGCAATTAGAGTGTTCCTATTCTCCTGTATTCAGTAGCGAGGGGGGCGTTAGCCACCAGAATAAATGTGGAATGTGAGAAAAGAAACAAATGCAACAGAGATCTGGAGGTGTCGTGGGCTATATACAGCTACGAGTGGAGAATTTTGGTCACTCCGCCGAGGAACAAATTACACACAAGTCACAGCTGAGCTTACTGTGACACTTTCCAATTTCTACCCAATAGTTTGTGTTCACACCTCATGGCTAAGCTGTCAATATGGGTGTGTATTTGTGTGATGGAGAGAAAGAGTTTTTGTGGATAGGACTCGGAGGGTCGTGTGTGTGTGCGTGTGTGTGTGTGTGTGTGTGTGTGTGTGTGTGTGTGTGTGTGTGTGTGTGTGTGTGTGTGTGTGTGTGTGTGTGTGGTGGGCCTGTGCTGGCCTGCTTGGCTCAGAGTCAATCAAAGCTGCTGGATCTCAGTTAGACAGTTGACTCATCTGCTCCAGCGTAGCTGTAAATTACTCACAGTGCCAGGCTGGCTACAGAGGTGGGGTGTAAAGTAAGCAGAGACAGGTTTGGTCCCTTTTCAATCCATGTAGCCACTGGAACATCACTGACACATGTATGTACTGTATATGATAATGTATTTACCATAATGCATTTATATAGTGCCTTTCTACCTTACCAGACAAAGCGCTGAGCCACAGCCACCCCTATGCACATATGCGCTCACAAACAAAACACCACGAGAAAGAAAGAAGAAACATCCTTTTTAGATTTGTGATTCAAGATTAAACTTTTGAACAATTACATATTCTCTGTATAAAATCAAATCTTTTCTATATCATAAACCATTTTTTTATTTTTCCAACAACTTTTATACCTGAACTTAATTCTGTATAAAGGCTATAATATTCTTTTTATATTATACAATATTTTTATAATAACGTATCTAAGGAGAATGTGACAATGTAAAAAGGGGTCGCTCATAATGATACAGCTACAGAGAATTATTCCCAAACTCTGCTGCTCAGATCGGCTTTACAGAGCTTTATTGAGCTTTATAGAGAGTTTTAGCTTATTGTTTAGCTGTCCGGTCCGCAACTTTACTGTTTAAGTTCACTCTCACCATTCTCATAGTATTGTTGTCAGACGAAGCAGACCCTTGCAAGGAACGCTTGGCTTTTGGTCGTCTGACTTGATATTTTAAGGTATATAAGGTTATAAGGTCTGACTTTAAATATTTTTTATTCTCTTAAGGTTCACTATGAGACTATCTTATCAAATACAATAGCATTGAAATGGAATATAATTAGGTGCTATTAAATTAGTTGCAATAGAAATTACTTCCAGAGACATGAAATACATTTATGATTATTTCATATTTGTTCATATTTGTATTTACACATGATTTCTTTTATAACCATTCATGCTGTTACTGATGGCAAAAGTGCATTAAAACTCTTCCTTCAATAAGGTTTGATCCTTGTATTCAACTAAAGTGACAACGTCTCGAGCTCAGTGACACACACAGCAGCCTGTGTGGACACAGTGCTTTCAGTTTCTGTCCTACTGAGCCCACTTCAGCTAATTCTCATTTCACGCTCATTCTTTTTGCAAGATTAATTGGTTTTCATGTAATACATCATATCAACAGTGATGTTACTGTGACTCATCTACCATGAATACAGGCGTGAAAGCTGACCTCAGTTTCTTTGTGTTGGATCATGTTGGATGAGGTAACTTGTGCTTGTACATTGTATTGTACAGAAGGCTAGGTCAGTCAACATGTAAACGCATAAAAAAACACAAACTATTGCATGTAATGTAAATACATGTATGTCTTGCATACAAATACACAAGCATGTACTGTATGTGAACACACACGCACGCACGCACACACACACACACACACACACACACACACACACACACAAAACCACATCCCGCTGCACTGCAGGAATGGAAGGAAAAGGAAGGGGTCAGGCTTTTCCACTGACTTCAATCCCAGCCAATCACACAGCAGGTGACCTCAAGTCTGTTTCAATCCAAGCCAATAAGAGGTGATGATGAGCTCACACTTCTTCCATATCTGGGCTCTGATTTGCTGCTGTTGTGTGACACAGAGAGAAGCAGCCTGTGCTCGTCACATGGGAGCTTGTGTCATACACATAGAGGCAGGCAGCCAGCCCTGTTTGGGAGCTGAGAATTTACAGAATTTATTTTGTTGTCCTGGTGCTTTGGCATCTACCAAGCATCCGCACTATTATCAATTATTCACAACCTCAGCAGTGTGTCCCTGTATCCAACTGTGTGTGTGTGTATGTGTGTGTGTGTGTGTGTGTGTGTGTGAGTGTGTGCACATATCATGTGCATCACAGTGTGTGTGGTCACGATATGCTCTCATCGGATCTTTGGGGAGCCACGTTCCCACTGCTCCTCTCTCAGAATTTGCTTTTCCTCTCTGCTTCCTGGAACATGGACTCTTTTATGTGGATATTTGCAGGACAGGAACATGATGCTTCATTTATGGACATTGAACCAAACTCTGAAGGCTCTTCAGGTTGAAGTATTTTAGTGGCCAGAGCTGCCGACTGTTTTTATTTCATTAGCTGTCTAGCGCTTTCATCACCCGAACTGTATTTCTGGATTGATTTTGTTGATTTGTCAAAATGCCTGAAGCAAATTATCTGCTCTCTGTGTCCTGGGGATATATAAAGGTAAGATGGGGTCTCGGATGAATCTATTTTAATTCATTATTCAGGTGTAATCCTTTTTTTTCTACACCTATTTTAATGTGATTGTTTAAATTGTGTGTTTTGTAACTGAGGTGCATCCATGACACAGATTTTGATGCAGGGTTAAATGACCACAAATAGAAACCACATAATGTACGTATGTAGCTCCTCGCACATTATGTCGCACATTAAACAGTGCTTCAAAGGTGTGACATTTCTGGATCCATCATCTATTTTGATGCATCTGTGATGCAGCTGATGATGCTTGCACTGTACTTAGGGCTGGATGAACGGCAAAGAAGAACATACACTGTTAAGTGAATTTGGATTTAAAAGCAGAGATATATTTACAACACGTGTAAATTGTTAAATACTTGTTGGTCATTTCAGTTTTTTTTATTGCCACAAAGGGTCTCTTAGATGGAATAAAACTAACTCATAGAGCTCTGGGAAAACATTTTTAGGTCAACAATCCTCTGGGTAGTTGAGTTGCTCCATATTTTTTGGATGTTACGAGGGATGTTTTTTTTTAGGTTAGCCATACATTTTAATTAAAAAAGCAAAAATCTTTAATTCTTCCTTTTTTCAGTGATCTAATCTCACTGGCATTCCATTTATTTGTTTTAATAGTTATGCGTCATGTGAATACAGCTCTACGTGACGTATTTGGTGCTTTTCTACTCTATTGGCTTTTATTCCCTGACAAAAGCACACTACAGATGGCTCTTGTGTCTCTCCCTTTTAAAAAGCCACCTAATAAATGCCTGTGGGTGTTATTCAATTGGATGTCAGTACACAATTGCGCAGTAATCACTCTGCAGTGTTGTAATGGTCTATTTTAAGTGATCAATATTAATGTGTATACTTAATCAATATACATAAATTATGCACCTGGACTGAAGCCAGAATGATTCAGATAATGCAGCAATTTAGTTTGAGAGTTTTTTTAATTTGCGATCCATTTTTGTAACTCTGTTGTTTTGCAGCCACTTTAGAAAATCCCTGATTTCAAGCATTCTCCTCCTTGTCAATCAGTTTGGTCTTAAAATCAAATCCCGGAGCTAAATTTGAGTCTGCCACTCCAATTAGGCACAGGAGAGAGAAAAGAGAATGGGGTGAGGGAGAGGCAGGGAGGAGCAGGCAGTGCGGACGAGAAAAACTGAAATTGAAAGAAAGAAACTGGGAAATTAGGTTACTGATTAAGTACATCCCCCTTCTGACCCTGTGTGTGTGTGTGTGTGTGTGTGTGTGTGTGTGTGTGTGTGTGTGTGTGTGTGTGTGTGTGTGTTAAACCACAAAGAGTGATGTTCCTGGGTGCAGTGCAGCTCTTTTGGTATGACTGGGAATTAAAGAATCTGTTAGTAAAAGGGTCTGTGTTGATGAAACCATTTGATTTCCCGACTGCCATCAGGAAAATGTGTTTTTAATAAAAGAAAAAATGTCATACTCATACTTTTTGCCTCAAACATATTTAGAGAACATTTATAGTCAAATGAGCATAGTCTATTTAGCTCTTGAATTGTGTTTGCCGTAAGATTTATTTAAATATGTGTGGGATTTTTCTGCCCTGTATCACAAAGTGTGACACCCCTCATTAATTTGTGTGTGTGTTTATGTGTGTGTTTCTCTTTTAGTTCAAGAGGATGTTGAACAGGGAGTTGACTCACCTATCAGAGATGAGCCGCTCTGGGAACCAGGTCTCTGAGTTCATCTCCAGCACCTTCCTGGGTGAGTGATGACACAGGAAGATAGACTTACTGGTTTGGAATTTAAAAAAAATCTCCTTCTGCCTGATATGTAAAAAACAATATGTTGCCAAGCTTCAGAGTGAGTCTGTGGTGTCATGTTTCGTATATGGCCATACACATGCAGTATACATAATTTTTCAGAAACCCTGTTTAAACAGCAGTACGATTAATCTCGTAAACAAGTGTTTTACTTAAACCCAGATATAGTAGTACCATCATATCAAATTCAGGCTACATTTTCAGGAAGATAACTAGATTCTTTTCTGGTTCAACCACTCCAACATAATCCCAAAATGAAGTGGGAGACGTCATCATCATCATATTCACCTTTCACTTGTGTTTCACTGGGTCTCTCCAGACAAGCAACATGAAGTGGAGATGCCAACACCTCAGACGCAGAAGGAGAAGGAGAAGAAGAACAAGCCCATGTCTCAGATCAGCGGGGTGAAAAAGCTGCAACACTCCTCCAGCCTCACAAACTCTAATATCCCTCGCTTCGGAGTTAAGACTGAGACGGAGGATGAACTCGCTAAGGTGTGTTTGTGTGTCCTGACAAATAGTGTACACACAGATTGTGCAGCAACTAAAATAAGTCACACATCTGAAATGTGCTTTGGGGTAGGGGCTCAGTTAATAATGAAGGAACAGAAAGAAGCACAAAAGGATGTTTTGTTTCTAATTGTGTCTCAAATTCCTTTTTCAGGAGCTTGAGCATGTGAATAAATGGGGCCTTAATGTTTTTAAAATCTCAGAGTTCTCTGGGAATCGGCCACTGACAGTCATGATGCACACTATATTCCAGGTAAGCACTGTCACTTGTTCTTTTTGTCTTAATCTTTTACTACAAAATAATGTTGAATCTTGAAATTGTTTTGACCATGAACTCTCTCCTGTGTTTGTAGGAAAGAGACTTGTTAAAAACATTTAAAATTCCACTTGACACCTTTATAACATACCTGATGACCTTAGAAGACCATTATCATGGCGATGTGGCCTACCATAACAACATTCATGCTGCTGACGTCACCCAGTCAACTCATGTGCTGCTATCCACCCCCGCCCTTGAGGTGAGGCGCATGTGCGCATAAAAGCCCACACTTCTCACCACAATCAGCTTCAATCAAACTTCTGCTTCAAGTCCAATCATTGGCTCTTACTTGCAAGGATATTTTTATCAAACGATTTCATTCTCTCATCAATGCCTTCCCTCCTCCCCCTCTGTGCTTGATTCTTTTATACCAGGCTGTGTTCACAGACCTTGAGATTTTAGCTGCCATCTTTGCCAGTGCAATTCACGACGTGGACCATCCTGGTGTCTCCAACCAGTTCCTCATCAACACCAGTGAGTCTATATACGGTGCTGTCTTAGCAGCTACGTCAGTGGCTCAGCAGTGTCATTAGTGCATATTCACAGAAACGAACACACACTCACAGTCTGATACCCAGGTGCACACTGTAGCCTCTGCCTCACTGGCACACACACTTGCAATTTGCAGACAATTAACCCGACCAAACTTGGATGCAGATTTACTGTACATGGATGGCAAACATTTTCAAAACGGAACACACATGCACACGTACCAGTTAGTGTTTTTTTAGTGTCACAGCCCGGCTCTTAGACCATGACAAAAATAGGAGACAAGAGTAGGCTGCTAAAGAAAACCATTTAAAAAAAAATATTTATTTTCGACAGAACAGCTTAGACTTGAAAGGGGAGAGAGGGGGAATGACATGCAGCAAAGGGCTGCAAGTCGGAGTTGAATCCGTGGCTGCTGCGTCAAGGACTAAGACTCTTTATATGGGCGCACGCTCTACCAGGTGAGTTGCCCAGGCGCCCGAAAACCATTTTATTTTTAAACAATCAAAAATAATAATAAAAAACAACATAACATTAACCAACGTAACTAAGCAAAGAGTAAAGAAATAGGCTAAAGTCGCCATCACGCCATGCCTGTCAGAGCCAGACCTGAAGGCAGGAGCCAGAAATAGCAGCCTGTACCAGGTGCAGCTCGTCAGCGCCAATCAGCACCTGCAACACAGCCAACACGAGACCCGAGCCAACAGGCACAGGGACACCCAGTGGCAGGGAGGCCGCGGCCATCATACCTCATGTGTGATGGCTTTGACAAGTGATTTCAACAAAGAGGGGTTCAAAGAGGAAATCAATATTGTCCACAATGGTACCCTTTCCTTGTAACACAACATCATTCAGGCAAACATGTTCTCAGGGGGGAAAAAACATCCTTACCAACACAGGACGTAGTAGACAACACTGCATAGGGAAACCCTTTGTTTGACATACAGTATTGTGTGGTTTAAATGCTGTTGTTGGGATAAAATGGGATAATAGTTATGCCTACTAAATTACAAAAGCTACAAATAAATAAATAAATCATATATTCTCCTTTACCTCTAGTGGTATCTAACCATGCAGGCGGCTGAAGATAGTTGTGGTTGTTAGATATCCATCGTTGCAGCCTCTATTGTAAAGTGGAGGCAGAAATCATAAAGATATTTTAAAATCTGGAAAGATGAAAGCAAAACTATCTGCAAGACTAGATACCTCCCAGGGAAATGATGGAAGTGAGTGAACTGAGCCTTTAACCAGACTTACTGGGTTAATGGTGTTGTGTTGGTAGATGAAGTGTCCTCAAGCAAGAGACAGAACCTCTGCTTTAACTGACTCACTCGCTCATGTCTGGAGGTGCCCTGAATATCGCCTTGCTTTGGCAATTTAGAGGAAAACACAAACAAATAGATTTTATATCCAGTGGGCCATTCTGGAAACCACTCCAAATGTGTGCGTTGCATAAGACTATTAGTAATACTTTCATCAGAACTAAAAAGACACAGCACAGTCTCACACACTTCCCATAAGCCCAAATGGGGAATCCCTGCAGTAAAGGCAGTGTGAGTCATCTTAGTTAGGAGCCACCAGACTGATCTTCTGTCAGCCACAGAGCAACAGAGCAGGATCCCCTTTCTCCCCTCTGCTGCTCTGTTCCACTATGGCCGAGACTAATGCATCTTAATGGGAAATCTAAATACAGCTAGAGGACCTTCAAATGACCCAGAGTGGGGAAACCTCTCAGTGGAAAATGTGCTGGGGCTTTCTTCTGCCATGCACAGAGCAAGGGTTGGATGTGTCACAGCAGCACATATCAAATTTGTTCAGGCCTATTAGCAGTGAATGTTGTAACTCTAATTAGCACCTCATTCTGTTCATGAGATGTACTTTGTTGCATTGTGTTATCTTACAAAATAATCCCGGCAAAATCATTTCAAATTTCTTGATGCATAAATTCTGTTAATGCCATGTTTTTATTATACTATTTAAAACCTGAAAAACCACAATCCCACTAACTAAAAGGATTAATTGTGTCCTCCATGCAGATTCAGAGCTAGCGTTGATGTACAATGACTCGTCGGTGTTGGAGAACCACCATCTAGCAGTTGGTTTCAAGCTTCTACAAGAAGAGAACTGTGATATCTTTCAAAACATGACCAAAAAACAAAGACAATCACTGCGAAAGATGGTCATTGACATTGTAAGTGAAAAAAATATTAAGTGCAATGCATTATTTGCACTACATTATACATTCATTCAATCACTTTATTCTATATTTTTTGGTATTACCAGGTGCTAGCAACAGACATGTCGAAGCACATGAATCTACTGGCTGATCTGAAAACTATGGTGGAAACCAAGAAGGTGACCAGCTCTGGTGTCTTGCTGCTGGACAACTACTCTGACAGGATACAGGTCAGAATAAAGCTGCAGACCAGTAACGCCAAGTATCCATATCACTGTGTTTTTGTGATTTTCATGTATATTCAAAGACTTCGGCTTCTGAAAACCTTTCACATCTTTATAAAAATACATTATTAAGTGCCTTCTGAAGTGGCACAATGAAATATGGTTGGGTGTCAACATGTGTGGTACTGAAACCATGGTGAGGCTGTGACTACTTGCAGGACACAATGACTGTAATATGCTAGCTTCCTTTATTTTGGACTCCAAATTAGTTGCATCAAATTTTAGCAAGTTTGAATGCTGAAACCAAAGCACAAATTTACTTCATCTCTGCAAGCAAATTCACTAATCACAACAAATTCATTAAAATCTCAGCCTGAAATATCACTGTTGTAAATGATGCTGTGACAGAGCCTTTTATGCTTCATTCTATCCTGAATCATGGAACATGTGGCTAGCTTGGGCCCCATGTTTTAGACCTTTTTATTTGTTGTATTCAGGTTCTACAGAACATGGTGCACTGTGCAGATCTGAGCAACCCCACCAAGCCTCTCCAGCTGTACCGTCAGTGGACGGACCGCATCATGGAGGAGTTCTTCAGCCAGGGTGACAGAGAGCGGGAGAGGAGCATGGAGATCAGCCCTATGTGTGACAAACACAACGCCTCGGTAGAAAAGAGCCAGGTAATACGCATACAAATGTACTGTACATGTATATGCATATTGTGCGTAGACGCACATTGATTTACATATTTTTCCCCCTCGCTTCCTGTAGGTTGGCTTCATAGATTATATTGTTCACCCTCTGTGGGAGACGTGGGCTGACCTCGTCCACCCGGACGCCCAGGACATCCTGGACACGTTGGAAGACAACAGGGAGTGGTACCAAAGCACCATCCCCCAAAGCCCCTCTCCTACCTTAGACGAGCCCGAGGACGGCACTCGACCCCCAGGAGGGGACAAGTTCCAATTTGAGCTCACCCTGGAGGAGGACGGGGAGTCGGACACTGAGAAAGACAGCGGCAGCCAGCCGGAGGAGGAGGACGAGGATGAGGAGGAGGAGGAGGATGAGGAGGAGGAAGAAGACGAGGAAAACAGCTGTACTGACTCTAAAACACTCTGTACACAGGACTCTGAATCAACAGAGATTCCTTTAGACGAACAGGTGGGGGAGGACGACGAGGAGGAGGTAGCGGAAGAGGGGGAGACACCCTGCTCACAACCGTGTGCCGTGGAAGAAGAGGTAGCAGAGGAGAAAGAGGAAACCCCCGACACATAGCAGTTTATGGACAGCACCTGATTAACTGTTCTTCTTAGTAATGACAGATGATTATTTATAGAATATTTTTTGGGGTTTTGTGGGGTCTGTCTGTGTTTTTTATACATCTATGTTTATGGTTCCAAAGCGTGTGCTGCTCTCCACCTTTGCCACTCCGCCTGTCAGCTTCGTTCAGACACGCCCACCGGTACTTCAAGTTTTTTTGCACTCAGGAAAACTCCTCTCCATACCTGTTTGTACTAAAGTGGTGTGTCTTTATTTCACATTTACGCCTTCCTTTTTACAAACTTAAGTTTAGTACATTTAGAACAGTCTGCTCAGTGCTGTTCACATAATATCAAATTTTCCTTTCCTCCGCTTCGTCTCAGCCTTGTCTAAAAGTTTAGCGGTGTTTCTGTGTTTTATCAAGTGCCCATACTCCACAGAGACGGCTAACGATGTGTTCAAGGAGAATCCCCCTCTCAATTAGGCCATTTCCTTTCTTTTTCCGAATTAGGAGGCATTTTATGCTGTTGTCTGCTGAAAACCTAATGGCAGATGACGCCGCAGAGATGAAAGCTGCAGCACACAGGGGAGCTTTTCGAGATGCATTTCTGATGTGGAAGTCTTCCTTTAAAACCTAACTGATACAAAGCTCAAACTAAACAGCCATGATGCTGTCGTAGACTTTCATTTTTGTATTGTACTGTATGTAAGATTCAGATATGTTTTTGAATTTAATTTTGCAATCAAAGGCTTTCTTTTGTTAGCAAAGAAGATCAGAGAACTTTCGAAAACCAATGGGGAGAAATGTGTAACAGATATTCAGTGTTTTGAAGGGATGTCTTCATGGCTGGATTACATTTGGAGTGTTCTGATGTGTTTGCACTTGCTCCAATAGCATTTATACTACTATTCCCATGCCACTATACCCCTATTTGGTTATTCCTGGGAGTTGAAAATTGGAATTTATTCATAGTTTTTTTTTATTATTTTGGTGAGAATTTTTACTGACTAGGAAGCAGGTACCCAAAGTCTTATGCTTTACTCTCATTGAAATTGTTTATGATGAAGTCTTTCAATTTTATTATTGTTGCCTGCAGTTCTTTTGAACACATCCTGAGACAATGCAATGCTTTGTAGTTGATACAAAAGGCACCTTTTTTAGAAGCTTGATTAGCGCTCAGAGTATACAGAAATAGTAATGGTGGTAAAAACTACTGGGGTGATTTTATACCAATGTTCTGAAAGCTTTTATTGTCCTTTTATTTTTCTTGCCCATTTTGTTTGACGTCCACATCACAAACAGCTGCATACTTGTTGGTTTTCAGACACTTTCTTTTCTGTTAAGAGGTATGCATTTTTTTTCATCAAAATAATGTTTCATTTTGCTATCTCTACATTAAACCCAGTTGCTGTCTTTGTTTTCGACAAGACAATCAGCTCCGTTGCGTAGTCATCAGATAAATCTATCCTCTACGTAGATATTCTAATGCACTGATATGTTCATATATCACCACTTCAACATTTGTAATATGTTTAAACGCGCCAAAACACTCACTCATGAATACATAGGCTTGAACAGTGCTGTCTTACACCTGGGCCAAGACTCCTTTTTCCATGTTTCTATCATTTTTCACTTTACACCTGATGCTATTATTTATTGGTATATTTTTCTAATTGTTGAGTCATTTTTGCAATATAAAGGTGGTACAGTAAATATTTAACTGTAGCATAGACCACAGTACAGGCTTGGCAGTTACAATACCCAAATATACCTTTTTTTTCTCTGTGTACATAAAATATGAAAAATCAACAAATATAAAAAGAAAAAAAACACTTGAAATACTGCACAGTGGTTTTTTAAAGGGGGCTTATTTTAATTTTAATTTCGAAACTTCATTCATTCATTTTGTGCCAAGATTTTTTTTCTCTCTCTTTTTCATCCTCACCCAATGCCCTTACCTGTAATAAAATGTTCTGGTTTTATCGCTGTTTACAAAATTATATTTATTGTGCTGTATATAATATATAATTATTAATGTTATTACTATCATAATGCCGTTTGCTGTAAATGGTTGATTCTTATCATCCCTTTTGATGATGGTGTGGCTGTATTACGTACATCTTGTTGAGAGAATGTTTATTACAGTGTAAGAGCTTCAGTGTAAAAATGATCCATTGACATGTTGCTTATCTGAGAAGTAGCTCAGTGAAGAGAGGGGAAAGCCAAATTGTTTTTTAAAAAGAAACTGTTCCTTGGCCCATGGGCTGTGCCTTAAATTCAACGCATGTCATTTACTTTAGCCTTTTTTTCAATTTTTTTTTTCTAGTTCTCTTTTGCTGCATTAGTGAATATTTGGCTTGGGTTGGCCTGATCTCCTGTTGTGAATTGGAAAATGTTGCCTTTTTACTATCACAACCAAACACATACTGCTCCATCAAAAATGTGTCTCTGTGAAGAAAATATGTTCAGTTGCAGTGCAGAAGCTTGCAGGGATTCAGGTCAACCACAAGCCATAGATGTACTACTTGAGTGATGTGTGGCCTATAGCCGGATGTACATGAGTCGTATTTGCTGTAGACCTGGTCGAAACAACTCACACCTTCCTTACGCCCTGCCACTACACTCAAAGATGTGACCCAACCGGTCGGATTTAAACGATATGGGAGTAACTTTGCTGTGTGTGTGCAGAGTTACTGCAGTGTCGTCTACATCCAAGTGGTTGTACCACAGCTCCAAACACTGAATGGGGTGCAACAGGAGTGTGTAGTTGCTTCGCGACCACAGCCTACGAAGCACAGAGGCTTTGAGACACATCTGCATGTTCAGCCACTGCTGCATTAATTATGGCTGAAACACTGACAGTGTGTTGCTTATCTATGCTCAGCCCACACTTCCACTCGCATTACTTGCAATATTCAAAACAACTGACATCTTTCTGCCGGACAGGAGAAGGGTTTATTCTATTTATGTAGTGAAGGGCAGATTGGGGTGGGTGGGATAGGGGTTTGGGTGAGTGAATCATTGTCCCGAAACAGGGACTCTTATTTTGACACACATACTGTAGATTCTAAACAGCCCTGGACCAATGGAAACAGTGGGTTCTTTTCTCATTCTGCATTCTATTTTTTATGGTATGAAAGGAAAACACAAACTGTAACTTAAAAAAAGGTCTTCAGGACAATTATTTTTTGGGTTATGTCTTTAGAATGCCAACTTGTCTGGACGTTTCACAGGACAATTAAAATGTTATTTTAATGGATTCCTTGTTAATTGCAGTCTATTGGATAGCACTGTAGATCATACAACTTTATGTAAAAAAACAAATAAAAAAGAATGAAAAAAAAGTTTTTATATGCAATGGATTAAATAAAAGCATGGGTTGATTCTGCCTACTCACTGGTTTCTTGTTGTCATTTTTGCAGTGTTATACACAGTCAAGTGTGGGATGGATGCACTGTACATTTGTTTCACTGATGAAAGAGATGACAGTCTGAGAGGAAAATTTCTATATTTGGCATTTCAGTAACTCTCCACAGACCGCTGGGTGTGGTCTGTAGTTGTTCTAGATTTACTCTGTGTCCCTATACAGCGTCTTACAGAGATTCATATTACAGTAATACACTTTTTAGAAGATATGCTCAATTTTTTTATTCTTTGTTTTGATTATTGTTATAATCTGTATGCACTACCCATCTCTGGGTGATCATATCTGTCTTTGAGCCACCATGGCTGAAGGGCATGAGCAGTTCATTCAGCTCTGTCCATCGTTCTAACTGAACAGTGTAATCTGCTGTTCATCTCAGTGAGCAGTTATCACTGCAGTCCTAATGAGGAAGAAAAGGCTGTGATTTGTGTTTATTGTCACATTTACTTTGTATGTCTAAAGAGTTTGTTTTTTTTACACGTCACCAGCCATGGATATCCTAAAAAGTGCAATAAAGACAAAGAAATATGGGTAACACTTTACTTGAAGGTATCTACATAAGAGTGACATGACACTGTCATGACACATGATCCCTAACCCTAACTATAGCCCTAACCCTAACTTGTCTTGACAAAAAACGAATGACACTTACTCAAAGAAGTGTTATGTCATAAACATTTATGACTTGTTTATAATGTTTATGACACATTTAGTGTCATATCACTCTTATGGAGATACCTTCAAGTAAAGTGTAAACGAAATATGTTGTATATGATACTGTGATAGTACCAGTTATGAAGTGATCAATAAATCCCTCTTTGACATGTTTGTTTCACAACAGTAGGTTATACAGGTTTACACACTTTGGTATATAAAGCTGGTACATGTGTGTGTACAGTGTTCAAAAAAAGTATTCAGATCCTTTACTTAAGCAAATACTCTTATAAGAAGTATTCCTGGAGCAGAATGGCCCCTCAGTTTTATATTATATATTATAGTATCATTGGATTATTATTATTGATGCATGCACTGTTTAAGTAGTAGTTTCATGTTGTATCTGGTGAGGATGAAGCTACAGTACTACTGTATAACTGGTCTCCAAATAACTGGTAACTATAGCTTTCAGATAAATGTAGTGGAGTAAAAAGCACATTTGAATGAAATGTAAGTGCGTAAACATAAAAAGTAGCATAACATTGAAAGTAATTGTAGTTAAGTGCAAAACTTAGTAATTGTATTTAGCTACAGTTCACCACTGGTGTTATATTATTGAATATTAGATTATTACTGCTGATGCATAAACATGTAAGTGACATTTTAATGAAGCTGTTAAGGTGAGGCCAATTGTAATGTGCTGTTGGGTAGTTTAATGTACATCAATTCATTATAAGTAAAATCTTAATCTGCAAAGTATCTCAAGACTATAGCTGTAATATAAATGTAGTGGAGTTAAAAGTCAAATAATTGCCTCTGAAATGAGGTGAAGTAGAAATATAAGTAAAGTAGCATAAAATGTAAGCAGTCAAGTAAAATACAAGTACCCACAAATTTTATTTAAATCCAGTACTTAAGTGTACTTTCCACCACTGCATTTGACCACCAAAGCAGGCAAATGTAATATAATGTCAAATGTTTCACATTAATCGCCAGCGATGCAAGCGTAGCCCTCCAACACTAGGTGGTGTACATTGCCTCAAAATGAAACAAGGCGTCTGAGCTGCAACAACAGGACAGAGCAATGCTTCTGAGACAGCAGGCCCGGGTTAGAGGGCAGCAGCCACCCAATCCCTCGTTCATGCCTTTATATAGTCAGCAGAGAGCGAGAGAGAACACAGAGACCCACTGATAGAATTTGATTTATTTCTTATAATCTCAAAAACATACTTCTAACTTTGCTTGCACTCTGAGAAACAATATATATTAATTATATATGTAAAGTCATACTTTCTAAAATGAGATTGGACCAGATTTGAGATTTGATTGCCACATACTGTAATTATTCCTCTATTAAATGACTCTTGACTGGAGATCAACACAATAATTGATATCATGGCTACTAGCATACAATTATAATATCACACACATACACAGATGCACACAGAGTATGTGTATCCCTTTTCTTGGAATTTCAACAGTATGGCAAATGGCATGGACTAAGTTATCTCCCTGACTATCTTTCACAATAACACTGTATTTTGACATGATAATACAAGATCAATCAACACCCAACAGTTAGCAGGAACAGCATATAGTACGTGAATACATTTGTACAAAAGGTATACACAAACAATGCACTATATTACGTAATTTGTCTGTTCAATATGGCAGGTACACATATACACACACACACACACACACACACACACACACACACACACACACACACACACACACACACACACACACACCAAGTCACACATCCAGTGGCTGCTTTCACTGAATGAAGCACATACTCACTTTTTTTAGGGTTGTACATCAGTTTCAGAGCCATTCTGACCAAACTGTCACTCACATACTGCAGATAGAGTCGTTGTACTCGAGGACAGGAGAAACTATGTACAGAGTTTCATTCATAAAATATTGCACTTATTGGCCCATTGCATCTCACAGCAACTGCTATGACAATGCTTCTAAAACTGTAACACAGAGTGATATATACACTATCTTATTATATATAAATCTACATAGATAAGTCAGAACTGGCTTCATGCAATTTTTTGGAGTTTTTATTCAACTATGCAACAAACAACTGACGATGCTAAAGGAATTGTAACGTTTTGGCACAAATGTTTTTTTTTCTATGAGTTGTAGGACTGAAAGGCTTTCTGGATTTAAGCTACAACCTTTATACTATATGGTCTTCAGTAATCATCAAGACCACTACAGCACAGTATATGCCTGCATTCAGATTTTAAACTACTGTTTAGTCTATGTCTATGGTGTTTTCTAAGCAGGGAATTCATTTTAATAAAGCACAAACATGAAATTGTAGCATGCTGAAATAAAGATTTTTTTTAAACTGTATATGGCTGTTTCTTCCATGCCAGAGCTGATCAGTTGTTGTATATCATACACTGTACTGTGCCTTGTCAGTGTGAGATTTGTATTTAATTAAATGCTGGATCATATCTATCATATGGAGTTGATGATGTTTAGGTTTTATCTTTAGATAAAACAGCATGTATGATTGACTTTTGGCAGCATGCTCATCGCATCAAACTATAAAGGGTTATCTAAGAGGCTAAGCACATAGAAATAGTTGCTTTTAAGATTTACAGATATACTTATCAGAGAAATTACACATATACAGACAGCAAAACGTGGAATAGTACTCACATCAACATTATACATACTGGATTCATTCCAAAAGTAAACATGACAGAGGAACTTACAGAGGCCGTGTTGGAGATGCTAAAAGGCCACTTATTTATCCAAGGTAGATTATTTTTTAGATGACAAAGTTCCAGCACTCATTTGTGACTCAGACATAATACTCACACTCATGCAAACCCACACACACTTACTGTACAGTCACACAACAACCACACACTCACTACACAAAGGAAAGCCGCTACATACCATAGTGCACTAAATCATAGATTTGGCAGCTATAGGAGACAAAAAAGTCCTATAAAAGGAAAATACATACTGTACAAAAAATAAAAATGTAAGCACTCACTGACTCTATCCCTCATTTTATAACTATTCTAGGTCTTAAGGATTTTTTTAAAGGTTTTAAGGATTAACTGTACATCATGACTATGGACTATTTCCAGCCTTATCACACATACTTGGTTTATAACCATACTAACTAGCTGAAGAATGAGAATATGGTGTCTCTATATTATAGATATCCTGTAATGTTACACATTTTACAATAGCCATGTCTGTTTGTCTGGTTATTTGCTCTTGATATAAGGTGATAAAGTTGAGAGATAATACGAAAGCATTTTGTAATTCTACTACTAAACAGGGTTTGAGCTGTAGTCCAGAGAAAGCAGCACTAGCAGGAGTGATAAGGGAGAACAAAACTCTGCACACTACCACCTTAGAGGACCCGCGCTGCCCTCCCTTTTGCTTCCTGACATCAGTCACTAACAGTTGCATCCAGACTGCTGGAGGGGCGGAGCGCTGTCTGTGAGTTTGGCAGTGGGAGCTCCTGTGGGGACGGCCGGATCACTGTCCAAGCTCTCGGACATCTTGTCGCAAATTAGGTCAACGAGACGTTCAAAGGTCTGCTTCACGTTGATGTTGTCCTTGGCGCTGGTCTCAAAGAATTCAAAACCTTGGAAAGAGGGAGAGCAAGTAACATGAGAACAGGAAGAGACAGGTCCGACTAAGACAACAACATACAATACATATTTATTATTACATTTTTAGGAAAAGCTATTGAAAACAAAGCTGCTTCCATGTTGCAGTATTTTTGATGATATCCCAAAAGGGTTGAATGTTGCTCCAAGACTTACCCAACTGTTCTGCCAGCAGTCTGCCATTGTCCACCGAGACCACTCTCTCCTCTTCCATATCACACTTATTTCCAGCCAGCACAACCTGTGCATTGTCCCACGAGTAGGTTTTTATCTGGGTTGACCTGCACACAATCAGAAACAAAAGCATCACAGTCAAATGCTGTTGCTGCGTTTGGAGTGAAGGACATGATGTAAGGTTTGTTCGCCATTTAGACCGGTCATAAACAGTGATTACATCACCTTGTGTTTGACATGTAATATTTGAGTCACTGATAGTATCAGTGGAAAAGTTAGGTAGGTTATCATTAAGTATTTTCTAGCTATTTGACATTGATATTTGTCATACTTTTTATCCTTTCCTTTAGATTTGTTCTTTGGCTTCTGCCTACTTCTGATTGGTAAGCTATTAATTGGATGTCTTAATTAATTAATTGGATGCACACACCTTGCACATGTGGGTCATTATCTGAGCTTCAGTCTGCCAGAAAAAGGATTCCCATCCCAGATAAAACAGCTAGATAGTGTATATGAAATGAGGCATTGTATGTATGTATGTATGTATGTACGTACTGTATGTTTGTATGTGTGTGTGAATGTATGTATGCATGTATGTATGTACTGATGTATGACATAATTTGCATTGTGAGCACACACATTCACATTAAGAGAACAAACATCTCCCGTGGTGTTGCAGTCTGATTAAAAGTAGGGCAGTGAACACACCACAGGCTGAAAACAGTAGAGAGAGCCAGTAAGAAAGAGAGGAAGAAACAAGGAGTCAGAGAGAGAGAGAGAGAGAGAGAGAGAGAGAGAGAGAGAGAGAGAGCGAGAGCAGCAGCAGCATGATGTTAGCGCTCATTTCTTTCTGTATAGTTCTGACGTTTGATAGCGGTTCAGATGTGGGTCATTTTGAAGCCAACTGCTGATAATGTTCACTGACAGAAAAAACATTTGTGTTTGTATCAAGTCTAACACAGCTACAAAGGCTATAAAACATTTTTATACAATTTAGCCCCTGGAGAACAGAGGACAACATGAAAAATGTGAAGTAAATGCTTTGAGATTGTTGCTATCATTAAATGGTGTGTATAGCGTAATTCATTTGCATGATTTCTTCTTCTGATTTCTATATTTGATGTCAGCATTACAATAGTTCCCTGTTTTGTCTCTGTCACTGGCAGGAAATGAGCACGTCATAAGCTTAATTCAGCCAGAGTCGGCGAAGGAGCCGTTGCCATGGCAACATCTTTTTTTCTACAACCTTGTCACAAGGAACAAGGGAAAGGGAAAGTGGAATTAAAGCCTGTGGCAAAGGCAAAAAAAAGAAGAATTTTGGTTATATGAAGGGTAAAAAAAAAAGCATCACCCATACAGTTGACTGATTTGTGCAATGTCTGGTACTTAAGCTCACAGGTAACTCTCCGGGATTGTCTCTGCCAGCGACACACTTGGCTTTGTTAATTAAGATACCCATCACAGACAGAGCTCAGACTGCAGTATTCCATCAAAGTGTCAGACAGGCCTTAAAAGAATAATAGGTGTGTCTGGCTCTGACCTCTCTTAACAGGAGAGCATTGTTTTTCTTGCGTAGAATGACTGGAAATCTAGTTAAATACAAAACAGGTTGATAATGTGAAGCATTTTAACACAATGTATGCTAATAATAAATAAATCCCAGTTGTACCTTCTTTTAAACATTTCATCCCTAATTATAGAACACCAGGCTTAAAATATGTGCTCACTTTAAATGCAGCTAATGCAACCGTTTTAACCATGACAGATGCTCCTAAAGCAGCTGCCAAGTGCTGCTACTGTAGCTAAGTGATGTGGGGTAAGTAGACACTGGCCTTAATAGTGCTTGTTATAGTTCTAAATGGATGCAAGCCATGTGGCATTCAGCTAAGTCTTAACTGCAAAAATATCACCATCTTATATCAAGTCTGTGTGAGTTATATCGTGATTTCCTGCAGCTCAAACAGTAACATCATGACAATATGATGATTCTGAAATATTTCCTCTCAAAATAAGCTCATTCTGTGCTCCCATAATCTCTTTGCACTGGCAGACAGAGATAACTGTAGGACAGCAGGGTGTAAATAAAATGGAAAATGACAGTTTCTCACCACAACACCTGTGGAGAGTGAGGGTGTAAGGAGAAACATCAGCAAACTGTAAATCAATACGCACATTTATCTCTAATTGGCAGTTCTGGAATTCCTCTGCATTTCACCAAAGCTTCTCGCTGTAGTGCCACACTGTTTGTGCCGATGAGAACGTGCTTGCTTCTAGAGCTAGAATCACAACCCAGAAACCTGGTTTCTGCAGCCAATTGAACATTGCCTACCAAGTTCTGTTTTAGACACAAATGATTCATCATAAATCACAGACATTTGGACTTGGCTCAGAGTTGCTCTTCAGTCTGCAGACGCTTGTGTGACTCATAAATGGACGAGAGTCATGACCTTGACAAGTTACCCCTAGATCTCCAAGCCTCCATGCACACTACATAACACTGTCAAATATCAGAGAGAGAGAGAGAGAGAGAGAGAGAGAGAGAGAGAGAGAGAGAGAGAGAGAGAGAGAAATGTACAGTAGCTGTTAGGAGATAGGGATGCTAAACTGTTTGCAGATTTGTCTTGGAAAAAGGAAAAACAATGTACAATATTGAGTGTGCAGGATATCAACTGATTGCATCACAGCAACAAACAGGAAGCCCTTTTGCTGTGTTGATCTGATGCTCATAACAATACAATATAACCCGCAGAAAGAAATAGGATAGGATATGACATCTACATACAAACCCTGTCAAAAACAGACCAACATTGATTCCAATGAGCTCAAAACGACTCACCAGTCCTGCACAGCGCCGAAGGACTCCTCATTGGTGATGTCGTACATTAGGATGAAGCCCATGGCCCCGCGGTAGTAAGCAGTGGTGATGGTCCTGTAGCGCTCCTGGCCTGCTGTGTCCTACACACAGACAACTTGATTTAGCCCTGCTGTTAGCCAGCTGACTGTTATTTATACTGTCAGGCTCAGCAACATTGACATGATCCTGCACAGCACATACTGTATATGCAAGTCCATAACTGTAAATGAGAAGCCATGTACATTATTAATCTGCGCCTATTTATACATGCTAATAGATTCTTCAGTTCAAATCGGAGCACAATTCAGGATCTACATTTTTACATCTACATTTACATATGGCTATGTTGTGTTCGTGATGTGCAAATAATAATCATTATTCGCACAGCCTCACTGGCTTTGCATTGATAAGATGCCAAAAACAGCAATTCAGTTTCGGCTGATGTGATTGATTCTTTCCTCTCCTCGATAAAATAATCGCTCAGCTGTGTTAAACACTGTGGAGTGCAGTATTCAGAGCTCAGCTCATGGCATGCATTTCTTAGAAAAAGGGCTAGAAATAGAGATAAAATGATTTCAACATTGGGGAACTGCTTGCTGTTCATAATAAGGCTGAACAAATTGCTCAAAGGCAAAGCAAGCGGGTGATTACACAGCATTCGAGGAGTATTGTACACAGATTACCCTGGAAACAAGCGCCAACTGCAGCCTTTGCTATGGAATGTCAATAAAATTGCTAATAGCTCCTGATGCAGACAGATGAAGCTCTTCTGTAGAGAGTGTGTCCATGAGGAGGGCAGAGAAATGTGTGCTCAGGAATATGTATAGTTTGTTCAAAGATGTGTATACTTGTTATTTTATGATACATTATATAATAATAAATCCCAATGATGTCCCTCCTGTTTATACTGTGTGTTTACTGCGCTGTTGTTCCACCCACAACATATGTTTTTGCCGGCTTCTGTGAATCATGATGGAGCACTTTTAGCTGCTCCACTTAGCTCATGTTAAACAGAAGCTGGACAGGCAGCACTGGATTGAATTTGCCACTGTGGTTTTGCTTTCTGTCAGTCTGCACATAGCTGCAACAGTGTGCCTGTTATAGCCGGAGGACAGCTCTGACCTTCACTTCATAGAGACAGAGCTCGCAGCCTGCTGAGCTTCCACACACACCACAGCTAAGACCTTTTGTCAGTTTACCAAAAATGCATGTGAATGTGTGCATTTTTTTAATTTAAACAGCTAGTGTGTGTTGTATAAAGAGCAGCGTTTGTGGAGTGACATTCTCAACAGCAGAAAAGAAGGAAGAATATGTTTCATTGATTTCTTTTTACTGTTACTGTGCATGCACCAAGTCATAATACAGTATGTACAAGTCCTCCTGTTTTAACCTCAGTCTTTTCTCTTGTCTGAATTCTGAGGCTTAGACATTTCAGTAGCCCATTGATTCTTGTTCAAGTGCTTGACAATGACCTTTGCATTTCCAGGTTAATTCAGTGAGCCGGCTTGTTGTCAGTTAAAAAGACAGAGCAGGACAGGGAAAGAAATGCTGAGTCCCGTAAATTGGAGCTCCTTAAAAAGCTTCGCTTTTGGTCTGTCCAATCCAAAGAGCTGACTGCTTCAAATAGAGAAGTAGTGAGCAGAGGCTGACACGCCTGAACTCTTCTTCATTCAGTAAAGTGAGTTCCACTTTTTCACAAGGTTCATCTTAGCAACTCTCGGCGATGTGCTTCATTCACTTCAGCCTAATACGACAACAGGGAAAAATCGGTGATGAATTTTGATGCTTTTATCTCTTAGCAGATCAATAGTGCGACTACCACATTGACATAAGCCAATAGCCTTCACCTTAAAGGGCCACTTATTGTACGTCTCAGCTCTCTTTGAGCCCAATTAAAAAAGACAGACCAATTAACTGAATACAAGGGCAATCCTTTTTCTCTCTGAATATGCTTGTCTTTGCCAATAATGCAAACACATTATCCAGATTAGCCACTGTTCAAATCTAGTTTTCATATCCTGCTAGAGGGCTTCTTCTTTGTCTCTTTATGTGGTTAGCAAACGACAAATGTCTTGGGGATGACTAATTGCTGCAAAATGTATCTGGTATTATAAGAGAGAGCAAAAACTCAGAAGGAAAGTTGCTATTTGGTGAGGCACACAAAAGAAAAATAGAAAAAAAAAGAAGTAGAGAGAAAGAGAGGAACTTTTACATATCTATCCCTCACTATCTTAGAGGTATGACAAGACAATCTGCTTTAACAGCTCAGATGAACTCCTAATTAAACAGCCTCAGACACTCTTCAGTTTCCCACACATTCTGAGGAAGGTGTTGCTTCTGTGTTCTTCTCCGCTGTGTGCCAAACTAACACTTACTAGTCTCCTGTCAGTAATATTGAGACTTCCATCTGTGTCCATACTTGAATGGAGTGTGGAATGTTAAACAAAGAAAACACAATACAGCAAGCTAAAGCTTCAGGATGTGCCATATGCTCAAATTTAAACACTATATTATAAAATTCCCTAGTTAGGACAGTGAAAACTTTTTTACTTTTTATCACTTTATAAGTGAAATGGTCTTTTTGTGTTTTAAATTGATCTTTTAAAAGATTGCTCGCGATGACATCAGTTCTTTATTTTTTTATCTATCTAAACCTACAAAGCTGAATAGTGAAAAAAAACAGGATCAGCTTCAAACATACAATCTATACTTTGACTAAAGTATATATAACATAATGCAAACAACAAAGGATCAAAAGGGAAATGTTTCCAAGCATACCAACTTGGTATGATCATGCTTGCTTAGTATTACCAAGCAAGCATGATCTGTCCTAAGAGACCTGCCCTGACTTAAATATAATTAATACATAGCTAATCCCGTGTGTAGAGGACTTTTTTTGTATGGCCAAGCATACAGCTATCAAGCAACAACCTGTCACAGCCCTTGAAACATATTGATCTACAGAGAAAGATATGGGCAGGGGTCAGGAGAAAGTGGTCTCTGTGTATAGATGGACAGCCTTTTACAGACAGGAGTCACTCCGCAGGAACACAAAGACGGAGAGAAACGAGGGGGCAGGGCGTCTCTGAAGAGCCCCTTAGAGCTTTGGTAGCCCTCCAGGAGACCTTGGAGGACAACAGGAAACAGATTTCTTCCATACATTAACTATGTTTCAACATGCAAATGCTTTCAATGTAACTGTATGAAATGGACATTTGTGCATGGTTGGCATGGCAGAAGAAACTTTGATATGAAAGGAAAACCACAGTTACAGCTTGTTGTACTTTGCGGCTTTGTAGTCTAGAAATGTGTTTTCTTCCTACTATAAATTAGAAATTATAATCATTAGAGCATATGCAAATTCTATATAGAGTTTGGCTTCTAAATTAATGGAGAAAAAGCAGGTCCTTCAAGAGTTAACAGCAAATATGTAAGTAATTGTCTTGTGTTGACCAGCCAAGGAGTGCAGGATAAGCAGAAATAACATTTTTGATAGCTATAGTCCACTTTTTTCATCTGGTGCAACATTTTGTGGCTCCCTTCTAAATGTTTAATGCTTGGATGTTAATATTTCATACCCAGATCTGCAGTTTGATCCTCTTGTCATTCTTGTACACAGTCTTCACTTTGAAGTCAATGCCCACTGTGCTGACAAAGGCCGAAGTGAAGGCGTCGTCGGCGTAGCGGAACAGGAAAGACGTTTTGCCCACACTGCTGTTGCCGATGATTAGCAGTTTGAACATGTAGTCAAAGTTTTGGTCCCCTCCCTCTCCCTTCCCTTTTACATCCTGAGTGGCAGCCATCTGCAAAAAAAAAAGAGAGACACTGAAACGAATGTATTAAGAGCTTCACCTTGAGTTACTATGAAGCTTATCCGAGCTGTGACACACAGAAGATTTGACCCATCTTATAAAAAAACGGATTGTTTGTTTTTCAGTTGACTCTCAATGTTGTACGCAGATCCAGTACAAGCTTGCTGTACAGGCCACAGATCAGAGGTGACAGAAGGCTGTGTCAGGCAAAACCAGCATGACTAACGCAGCAAGCTGTTGTATTGATGAGTATTAGATAACCAGGATTTTAAAAAGCTGACTTTGTCTTCTCTTAAGCCAAAATGATTACTTTAATGAAACTAAAGGATTATTATAATTGATGTCAATACTTTAATTACCTAAAGAGTTCATGAATACAATTCAGATACACTGCTTTTCATTTAGCCTACTTGGCAAAATACACCCATATTTTATTTGTATTGTAACATGTCAAACTACAATTAAACATCCCAGTTAAAATGTTACTACGGTTCTGAGTGTGATGTTTTGATTTTATATTTAAAAAGCTTTCCTACTAGAAATACAATCAAATGTCACCAGCATTAGATCTTCTCCCATATTACAACTGCCATAGCCTACTGTTGTACAATAGAAATGTATCTTTTACCTTAAAAACGCATCTACACAGAGCATTTCCATGCAAGCTGTCAGCAGGGAACGACCTAAGAGGACAAGCTGCTACGAGCAAGATGTCAAGAGCACAGTCATCTTTGCTCCAAGGTGAATGTTTTGACAAAGCTGCGATTATATGTCAAACATGGGTAGCCGAGCTCTCCTTGTAGCCTACCCAGTTATAAAAGATGCCGGACCTCGATCCTGCACATCCTGCACGGGGTTTCTTTTCACTTCCGTGTATGAATAAAAAAAAAAAACACCGAGGCAGTATTTGCAAGGACATCGCTTTCAAAATATCAGTGTAATTCTGGTATTTACACACACCAAGATAAAACCAACGATCTGATATGAAATTACATGATGTAGTTGAACATGGAGCTGCATGCCAGCTAATGCTAGACGAGCAATTCTGGGCAGGAGGTCATTTTATGTATTAATGAAATTCTTCCACATAACTGTTAATAAATTAAACTAACAAAACGCGTTGAGGACATTGTGTGAACAAACCTGTTTTGAAGACCTTGGCTCTATCTGTATCTGCCCCTGTGTTGCAGAATACGATTTTTGTATTTGTGTCTAATGCAGGCGTTGATTTTCTTCCCCTCTCTGTGTCTCTCTTTCCCTTTCGAGCGCCGACCAATTTCAGCACCTGGGAGCTGTCCCCTCCTCCGCTTCGCATTTGGCACGCGCCCCTGAGCTGACGAGGCTGGCTCGCGTGAGACGAGCACGAGCAAAGGGAAAGTGCGTGTCATGCGTGTCTCTGGCGTCACCGAAAGGGTCAAGAAGATGGGGGTTGTAGTTTTTGCACGGTATCGGCGCAGGAGCGGAGGATGGCATCAAAAGTCGAGATTCGACTACATTACTCAGCATGCAGCGCTCCACAGCTGTCAGCAGATGTGTGGAAGCAGAGGAAAATGCTTTGTAGTTCGTTCTTCAATAGGCATCAGACATCGCCTACAGAAAGACTGCACTTACACAGGAAACCTTTGTTCAGCCTCACTGCTCAGTAGGCTACACACAGGCTATATATGTGCTGGTTTCAACGCTGGATGATCTCTCCCTCTTTCTCTCTCTTCATAATGAGCTTTATAAGCTTAATAATACAATCATGCATCTTACCTTCCCATACAAGTCCATTTTTGTCTGTTTTAAATTCACTCCAGCAGCTATAATAAACTCCCAGCTAGACAGTATATTTTTCTTTCTATTTGTCAGGAAGCAAATATAATGGCCTCTCCTTTTGCGTCACTCGCGGTCTGTCTTGCTGCCGTCCCCCCGCCCATGCAGCCAGCTCCGCTTCAGAGAACAAGCGGCTGAGCAAATAAGAGAGGTCTGAGTGGTGATGAATATTGTTATTGTGGGCCTTTTCAATGGGAGCAAGTGCAGGATGAGGCCGCGGCGGAAGTGAAAGAAAATTGGCATCTTTGCAATTGTAATCACATCGGCCATCGTTTAGACTTATTAGTGTACCTGGCCTGTATAATTAATTTGAGAGATGTAAATGTGAAACTGTACCATTGTCATAACGAGGTGAGGACCAATTGGCTCATTCCAGCAATTATTCTCCCGTAGTCTTACTGGTGTTAATTAGGCTATCTATCTTATGTTACTCATCTCACACCGGGAGGTTAGTAGGCCTAGTCCACCGTGCGCAAAGAAGCACCACAGTCAGACACAATGTTAACAGACATTACATAAGCGTGGACTACTCGAATACCAATTCTGGCTCTAGCTGGCATGAGTCTTGTATCGGCCAGTTAGCATACATTTGATAGGCGAGTATGAAGGTATAGGGCGGGATGTGGTGCTGACTCCCCTTTGACTGGAGGATCTGTGTGCGCAGGCTGCTGAGTGCGCAGCAGAGGGGCGGGTCAGGTAAACTGCACACACATGTTTGTGTTTGATTGTGTGTTAGAACCATACAGTATATGTTAAGAAGTTATCAAATGTACCAAATCTGTTCGCTACATGTGTGTATCCTGCTCGTAAGTAGGTCAATTATTCATTCGTTCGTTTACTTTTGAGTATTTTGCACCGTTGTTTTCCAAAATCCGAAATCCTAAAAAATATGTTGGCGTGTTTGAAAGTTTAAAGGCAGTTTAAATGTATAGTGGTGTTAACATAACATTTAATGAACGGACCTGTCGTTTCAGACAGTTTCAAACCATGAGGAGCAAACCCTTACATGTGTGCGCCCGCTTTACCAACTGAGCTAAGGTGATATTTTTGTCCAATGGAGACCGTTTAGTTATTTTTATTCTGAACAACTTTACACAATTTTAAGGTCAAAGCTTTGCAAAAATTGTTAAATGAAATTCAAGAGTGTGAGATATCCTGATGACAAATGTTTTACATCATTATATTTGACAAAATAACTGTATAATGTCTAAATGTATATTCCAATAATTTATTTTTCATAAAAGCATAGACATTAGGAAAGATATTCTTTAAACCTAGATGGTGACTGGTTTCTGTTGGAGCCATTTCATTGGGAACCAGCGTGTGACGCTGGGGTTGGGAAAGGTTTATTTAAATGTGGCCTAATTGGTTCAGCTGTGTTGCGCACAGCAAGGTCACAGTTTTTTTGACCATGGTTAAGTGTATGATAACGTGGTAAGATTAAAAGAGGAACTATTATTTTATTTGATTAGTTTACTGTTTATTTAAAATAAACGGATCGTCATATCCAACTTTAAGTCTGAACTCTTGGACAACAAGTTATTCATTGGCAATTGTTAGTACATAAAATGCACGCATCTACACCGATGCCACGCGTTAATTACCGACCAAACAAAGTTGAACAAAATTCACTGTGAGGGAGTGGGCGTGTTGATAATGTTTCTATTATGTGGCTGGTGCGAAACCGGAAGGAAACAAACATCCAAGAAGAAGACAGCAATAAAAATGTCTCACTGAGGAGATGACAAGATTTAGGAACTTCTGTCGGTAAGCGCCGATGACAAAATCCTCAGACAAAAACAAGGAACTGCAAGAGATTTATTTTGGACCAAATAACGAACGTGACCGCGATGTAATCCGTGTTATGTACTGCCTCCAGCACGCTCTACCCAGGCACCACCCCTTGCCAAAACCAACAAGTATTTCCAGACAGTGAGAAAGAGTCTGACACGGACAATCTCCTGTGCTACATGTGTGAAAGGGCAACTACTTATCCCCATTGATGTATTATAAGCTTATCCCTAACCAATCACTTACTAGTGAGTGTATATTTTCGGCTACGTCATTTTCAGTAGACGTAGAAGCACACCATTTTTTTCATCTGAAAACCAATGTATATGGGTGTTTAGTGGTCTTGTTGATGAATTCAGGTACAAATCTTGACATTTTAGGGCAAAGCTATTGCAATTTAATTTTTGCTTTTCTGTTATTTTCTGCCTGTTTTGCCTGCTTTCCACCCTTTCAAATACCATATGCTGCATGTTTGTGTGAAAACCAAGATGGAACAACTTG
Organism: Sander vitreus; assembly: GCF_031162955.1. Taxonomy (NCBI): domain Eukaryota; kingdom Metazoa; phylum Chordata; class Actinopteri; order Perciformes; family Percidae; genus Sander; species Sander vitreus. Next base: position 20,539,529 of record NC_135859.1, on the reverse strand, counting down.
AACAGTAACGATAAATTGCATATTTTGAATGGCATATTTTGAAGCATAACTTGCTTTTTTCATTTCATTTCATTTTGCTAGCAAGAAGAAAATGGTAAGCCTAAAACTGTTAGTTTTTATGGAGAACTGCACCATCTTCTAGAGTACGTCAGTCTGAAGTGCATTTCGTTCATTGTTGTAACATAATGGATCGTGCACTATTTTTGTTCAGTGTTAGTACAAGATGAACAAGAAGCAGCAGGAGCAGATCAGAAGTTAAGTAGTGCTGAAGATTTTTGTTGTTGCATTGATCATTTGAATTTGTTCATAGAAATAAGCAGTTTTTAAGCTAATACTATACTAAAAACTAAAAAATATGATCAAAATATAATTTTTTTTAAATACGATTTTTTGTGCTAATGATTAATATATCTCTGACCTGTGTTTTTTGGAATAATATGTTTTGTTTATCCTTCCAGCTATATCTCACATAAAACATGTTATGCTAAAAGAAAAGTGGAATTTTACATGATCACAGATTAAACCCAGTTCACCACAGCTAGACAAGAGAGAACCCTGCAGAATCTGTCACTCAGACAGATTTTGTAAAACAGTTCCACTGACAGTGAGTGGGAGATCAGATTCAACGTTATAGTCACAGCACTCAAAAGACATGTTCATGTAAGACACATTTTACATGAACCATATGCAGAGATGTTTTCACAAAAAAATAAGAAATTGCTGTAGTGTCACGATTATTATACTGATATTATAATAACTTTCAATTTTGTTTGTAATTCTCCCTTTCAGTAGAACTTGATAAAGACTTATCTGCGATAGGGGGACTCTGATAGACAGATTAAAAAGACTTGTATTGTGACTTGTATTGACTTACTACTAACTACTACTTATGTGTTCCAGGTCCCTTATTTGCCCTCCAGTAAAGATCAGACACTGAACATTATGCGGTTGCTTGAGGGTTGAACAGGTCCCTTAGAAGATCTGGGATCAGGAGATGGAAGACTGAATAGTGAGCTGCAATTGTTTCAGAAAAAAATACATTCATATGTGGCCAAAAACTAGAGTGAAAATCTAACTCTGAAAACTGTTTTTCATGATTTCCCAGAGTTTAAATCTGAGTGTTTTGTATACAGGTGTGTTCTTCTGTTGGGTGCTGTAGTTGTATTTTACAGATTTCAGATTTGATTTTCCAGGTGTTTTCTCCTCTTTCTTCTGGTTTCCAGTGCGCACAGGGTTGGAGATTAACCCAATATTAGTGTCCTATGCCAGGAGCAAGGCCCGCTGGACAGTAGTGCACCTTTGTTAAAAAAGACTTCTCGAAGGTAAAACCTTTACAAAAAATATTGCTTTTCTCAAGCCTGATCAAAGTTAGCATATGACCCTATTTGTGACGTACAACAATGTGACAGCTTTCCTTGCTCCAGGAGTGGTGAGTTCTCCTATGAAGAATTATTTCTTTCCTTCCCTGAAAATCTTCTTATGTTGTATGAATCATATAGCATTACATAGCATTTGATTGCTAAGTGACTAATGTAACCTTTTCTGATTGGTTTACAGATGGGGGTCCTGGGTGAGAAGCTGTTGAAAGAGCTTTCTGAGGGTGCGTGTGTCATCACTAGTCGTTTTTCTTTCCCCAACTGGCCACGACAAGCGTCTGTCGGCTCCGGTCTTGACCAAACTTTTGCTTATGACTTTAGCAATGTGCACTCACACCTAAGAAAAGTACCGAAAACAGTGCAGTACTAAGTCACAGTCTCTCTGGGTTATTTTGTTTTTAGCATTGTCATTCTCAACAGCATGAACCCCTCCAGACACATTTCTGTTTTCTTTATAATATATTTAAAGGAAAACCAGACAAAGAAAACACATTTGTAGCAGGTAATCGTAAACACTTTGGGGAAATACATTGAGAATATCTGTCACGTGTGAGCACTGATCAGGAGTGCTCCTTTTGAACGATGTCTTTGAACATTGCAAGGATGAGAGGGACTCTGACTAAGCAAGATGTCATGATGATTTTGACATCAACCGACTGAGCCTTTGCCAATTTGCTGACAACCTTGTTATAAATACCATCGTGCACCACCAATATCTAGAATAATAGACACATTAGTCTGAGAACCATGGCTATATGTGTAACCCGTTGTTTGTCTGTTTGTTTGTTAGCAGTACAACGATATTTCAATCAAATTTGCTGGAAAATAAGGCCATTTGCCAATTCATTTTTATGAAAATTGTATTGACAGGGAGATACAATTTCTCTGGTTTTCATTTTACAAAACATTTGGTTTTGTTAAGATAACACATTTGGGAAATTGTGCAGCCTTGGTTGAGCAATCTACTCTCTGTATTGCATATCACGGAAACTAGCACCTGCAGTGACGCTGTCATTTGTCTAATTGTTCATACAGTAGGTCATTAAAATATACCTTCATCTGCAAGCTAAAGCACAAATCTTTCAGTATACTGCTACCTCTACAATGTTTCCACTCAAACTACTGCTCACTCTCCACCTAACAGTCTAATACAGTCTCACATGTCCATGCACAGTTGTAATACAGTATTAGTCTTAGACTTAGTCTACAATCTCCACCTGAGGGTGCTAGTGCTCCAAACTGAGTTTGGTGCAGAAACACAGGATGAGCTGAGCCTGAGTAGAATACAGATCATGTTTATCCTCTGCATAGTGGATATTTTATCGACCAAATGCATCCGACTTCCAACGCCTTGAATTCTAGTTTGGACCAAAATGTAAAATATCTTTTTTTCCATGATTCCGGATTCCATGAACAAAATACAGTAGGTAAACTGCAGAACATATGTCTCTGTATTATTGTTGTGAATGGCGGCAGGTGATAATAATCATATGAACCCTTAGAAATGATTAAATAACAGAATCCACAGGCTGTTTTATCCCCTTTGATGTCATGGACGTGCCATCTTTAACACCAATATAATGTACGTGCAAGGTAATTGACATCTGGCAGATCTCATGCTGTCATTTCACACCGTGACGTCAGAGAGAGGGCGGCAGGCAGGGAGGTGGGGTGGATGCCAGAGCATAAAAACTCGGAGACAAGCTTTCCGGACTGCATTCTGAGTGCGAGACAACTAACCACCGCTAATGGAAATACAGAGAAATATCGGGCCCCAACATACAAACAGCAGCAGCATGTGTGAATCGACACAGAGGTCGAGCGAACCTCGTCGAAAACGAATGGATGAGCGCAGTGCGCCCTCGGAGATGGCCAGGATAATCACTGACCCTGCCACTGGGAAGTGCTACTGCCGTGGAAAAGTTTTGGGAAAGGTAGCTCACGCATAGAGACTGTAGTCGACTTTTTGGATTTATCACGTAACCTGAAGACGCAGCATGTTAACAGTGTGTGTTCTTTTTCCAGGGAGGGTTTGCTAAATGCTACGAGATGACCGACCTCTCCACCAGCAAAGTTTACGCAGCCAAAATCATCCCGCATGCACGCGTCTCCAAACCTCACCAACGAGAGAAGGTAAGCGCGCGGCTCCGGCGCCTGTGCGCACTGGTGTGGCTAGACAGCAGATATCACAAAATTGCCAGTTACTATTGTGACCATTTTGTCTCTTCCCCTGCTAGATTGACAGAGAAATTGAGCTGCACCGAGCACTGCACCACAAACACATTGTGCACTTTTATCATCATTTCGAGGACAAGGAGAACATCTACATCCTGTTGGAATACTGCAGTAGAAAAGTAAGTGCTACTTGTCACATACTAAGGTCTCCAACAACTGTACCTTGTTCTTGCCACTGCTGTGTTATAAATTTGAATAACACCTGCATTGCACCTAAAGTCAATGAGGCAGCACTGGTATGCCCCCACTATAAAAGACCTCTAATGACATAATTAATGAATTGTATGGTACAGTAACTCTACATACCTCCCTACAGTTTTATGAGATTAAAGAAAATATTCTTTTTCAGAGGAAACTGTGTTTCTATAGTGATTACACTTTCAGGAAACATCTATATCATTCTCTTCTTTATGTTTTGTCTTTTTACAGTCGTTAGCCCACATCCTGAAGGCTCGCAAAGTTTTGACTGAGCCAGAGGTGCGTTATTATCTAAGACAGATTGTATCTGGGCTGAAGTACCTGCATGAACAAGAGATTCTTCACAGAGACCTGAAACTTGGTAAGGAATCTTCATGCAGCAGTGACACACTACAGTGCTGAGACACATTATGAACAATTGTAAAGATGCATTCTGTACAGTGAGGATATTTTTTTCTCATACAAACCCACTTCTTCCTCTGTTATCATTTCATCAGAGGATCCATGCAGTATTTAGCGTTTGATCCTGGGTTAAATATCAAGTGCTCATCATTTCATTCTTTTTCTTCCCGAAAGGTAACTTCTTTGTGAGTGAGTCGATGGAGCTGAAGGTCGGGGACTTTGGTCTGGCTGCCAAGTTGGAGCCTGCGGGAAACAGGAGGAAGACGATCTGCGGAACTCCCAACTACCTGTCCCCTGAGGTGCTCAACAAGCAGGGCCACGGCTGTGAATCAGACATCTGGGCCCTTGGCTGTGTAATGTGAGTAGGAAAACTGTAATTCACCATTAGATACTTAAAAGGTTTAGTAACGATATAAACCATTATTGAATAACAATCAGCTTGAAAAGACACATTGGCATCATATTTCATGGCCTTGTGCATTTCTGTTTTGCCTACAATCAGTCAGTATAATATATTTTTTTGTGAAGGGAATCACCTCACTTTTGCCCTTCCCGCTCCAGGTACACCATGCTGTTGGGCAGGCCCCCATTTGAAACCACCAACCTGAAGGAGACATACAAGTGTATTAGAGAGGCGCGCTATTCCCTGCCCTCCTCACTGTCGCCACAGGCTAAGCAGCTAATCACCAGTTTGCTAGCCAAGATCCCAGAGGACAGACCTAACCTGGACCACATTCTGAGGCATGATTTCTTCACACAGGTTAGACCCTATTTTCTCCTCCCTGTCTGTCTGTTCTGCTCACCGTCTGTCTCACTAAATGTCACTCTGTAGGAGTATAACAGTGAGCCCTTTCGCACCAGCCGCACACTGACCCACTTTTGTTCTCCATAGGGCTTCAGTCCAGAGCGTCTGTCAGCTAGCTGTTGCCATTCAGCACCAGATTTCCATGTCTCTAGTCCAGCCAAGAGCTTTTTCAAGAAAGCTGCTGCTGCGCTCTTTGGTGGGAAGAGAGACAAGGTCAAATACTACGAGACTCTGAGTGAGTATTACATCAACCACTGAGCACTTACAGTATGTACCACTTTATATGCCACTCGTCACACCAGTCAGTTATCTTTCGATTTATACAATTGTGGTTGCTACAAGAAACACTGTTAAATCTAGTTTATCAGACGATTGGAATCACAAGTTACATTTTATCCCATACTGCTTTGATATCAGTGTATGTAGCTGCTGGTTTAAAGGTCATGTTCTGACATGTTGTGTTCTTTCATTGCCTTTGCTAGATAAGTTAACTAAAGAGGAAGAGGAGATCTACAAACTGCAGCATGACCTGGAGAGAACTGTCATCAGCAAACAGAGCAAAAAGATTTCTGAGGTAAGAGATCATTCTTTCAACACAAAACAGATATTTACTTCACTTACTTAGAGTATAGGCGATGCCGAAGGCACATTATTCATGCAGCCATTAAATTAATAGGTAGATTTGAGATATCATGTTGAGGAGAATCCAATGTCCATCTTCATATCTACCAATTTCAGAGCAAAGCACTTATAAAAGCACTTATTTTTAACATTTAAGCCAGCCACTTAGAATCTGTGGGTGACTGCTTAGTCATAGTAGGAAGAGATTATCCAAACTTGCAGATTCTAAACCCTGTCGTCACTTATTCTCACCTTCAGAATGGAAGTCCACTTCCGCCATCTGCTGAAAGCCCTGGTGGCCCTGCAACGGAGAGTCAGTCCCCGACAACGCGAGATACCATCCGTCTGATTGTCAGGGGGAGTCTGGGGAGCTGCAGCAGCAGCAGTGAATGTGAGTTTACCAGCCTCGTTTCACACACACAGCCCAGTGATCACAGACAGAAATTGATGTTATATAATACTCTATTCTGACGTGTAAACTGTAAGTTAAACACAATCAATTTGATTAAGTGCAACAATGATGGAGAGATCTGATGCAACAGCTAGAGTGCAAAGTAATTTCTTGTACTGTACTGACATCACATCAAGCTAAATGAGCCTGTGATGTTGTTCCTAAAGGCCTGGAAGACAGCACGACGGGGAGCGTGGCTGAGACTGTTGCAAGCGTGTTGAGGGGATGTCTGGAGAACATGCCTAAAGGTGAGTTGACTTGTTGAAATGAGAGACCTGTACATGTAGTTGTTGATCAGATGATTACACATTGAACAGTTTCGTGATACAACTAAAGCTCATTATCTGTATTTGACCATGACATGTCTAAACAGAGAGACACGTTGATCAAAGGACTCAGAAAGTATATTTGCATTCATGTTCCATATTTTAGTTTTCAAAGAAACCCTCCCTGATTTTAAAACACCCAAATTTCCTCCCAGCTCATTCTTCGTGTTTCAAACAGTGAACCTGGAGGAAATTTTGGAGTTTAGTTATTTGCTTTAACAAAGTCAAGGATTGTTCATGGTTTCACAGTCAAGGTGGTTGGTTCTTTAAATCGTCCTTGTAATTGTATTCTAATCCTCCTCCTCTGTGTTTTCACCCTGCAGCCGACGACATTCCTCAGGGCTCAAACAGCTGCAGTCTTCAATGGGTGACTAAATGGGTGGACTACTCCAACAAGTACGGCTTTGGCTACCAGTTGTCTGATCACACTGTGGGAGTTCTCTTCAACAACGGCACTCACATGAGCCTCCTGCCAGACCGAAAGTATGCACTAGTCTATGCTTTCACAACACTCCACCTTCAGTTTGACAGTTATTAATCACTACATATAATTGAGATGGCTTGTGTAAACGTGCAAGAGTACATTACTTTGAAGAACCTGTTAGTGGTTTGACATAAGTACCAAATTGAAGGGATGGCTTGACTTGTTAGGTTTCAGCAGTCCTATGTCTTTACAGGCTCCATCTCAACCAAAATATCTTAGCTAATGTTCTCACTGACACCTAGACTGTTCTCAAGCAAGAGCAATATTTTCAGTCAAGAATAACAACAGATTTTGAATGTCAAGGAAATCCATTAATGTTTGGTCCATTTATGTAGTGTTTATTTGAGTGGTTGTGTAACTCTGTTATCTCCTTCTCTCCATCTCTTCAGGAACATCCATTACTATGCAGAGTTGGGCCAGCGCTCTGTCTTCCCCACTTGCGAGGTTCCTGAACACTTTGTGAGCCAGGTGACTGTCCTCAAGTACTTTTCCCACTACATGGAGGAGAACCTGATGGATGTAAGTAAATCTCTCTATCCCCCCCCCCCCCCCCTGTAACCTGTATCTCTCTTGCAATAATGTGTCTTTTGTCTTTCCATCCCTTGAAGCATTAGAAACGGTATCTTTCATGTTGCTGCCTGTCTAATCCGGCTGTGTTACTCTTTTGCTTTCTCAGGGCGGGGACCTGGGTAGTATGACGGATTCACACATGCCCAGACTCTACCTGCTGCAGTGGCTCAAGTCCGACCGCGCCCTCATGATGCTCTTTAACGATGGCACTTTCCAGGTAAAAACATGCTCAATGGTATTTTTTGCCTCCAACGGCGCCTTCCAGGCAGCTAACCTTAACCCTAAACATAACCATTGCCGCGCTGCCTGGAAGGAGACGTTGGTGGCAAAAAACACCAAAGACATAAAAACACACTATCACAGGAAACACAGCCATTGCTGCAGAGGAGCACATTTTTAATTGGAATGCATAACACAGATCAACAGAGGAGGGTTAGACCACAAATCAAATAAGTTTTGCCCAAAATTGATAGAGAATATTGATAGATAATAAACAAATAAACTTTTTTTTTTAATCTCTATAGATCAACTTTTATCACGACCACACCAAGATTATCCTGTGTTGTCAGAGGGATGAGTACATGCTGACCTACATCAATGAGGACCGCGTCTCCAAAACCTTCAAACTCAGCTCCCTGTTGACGTCTGGATGTCCCACTGACCTGCGTGAACGCATGGTGTACTCCCTCAACATGCTTCTGCAGAGATGCAGCTAATCTAATAATGTGTTTTGGATGGCGTTACACAGCCAAATCTACACATTGTGCTGCTGCAGTGCTGCAGTGGAACCAGGATTCGAAAGGAATCTGTGTGTTAAGGACAAGTTTGAGGATGGATCTGTGAAAAGTTAATGAACATTCCTTCACTGTTGCACCTTCATGACTCAGCAGAGGTGCAGGTGAAAAAAATAACACGGACAGACTCTGTGGATGGGGGAATGAAATGTAGCACAATGACAGTTACGATGGTAAAGGGCTGATTTGTATGTTGATTGTTGGAGGAAAGGAAAGACTGAGCATGTTGGAATGAGTATGTTGGTACGAATGTGAACCTCAGATGTTTGGGGGGGGTGAAAGAGGGATGTTTGGGAAGTAAAGACATACGCTGGGCTGGCACCAGTTTAAATGTGTATAGTATAGTTGATGCTGTTTTATAGAATCCATACACTGATGCTCTGAATGTAACCAGAGCTAGACTGTGGAAAATTGTAAATTATGTACAGTGTTTGTCACAGCCAACTTAGCAATGGAGACAAATGATTTGGATGCTACAAAGTTTGTGTGTGTGTGTGTGTGTGTGTGAGCGTGTGTGTGTGAGCGTGAGTGGGAGGGGTGTAACATCACACTCACTTCTAAAACTGTGATTTGTTCTCTTTGATGACGGATGGACTCAGCACATTGAGCTGGGAACCAGAGGGGTGATGTGAGGCGGAAGAGTGACAGGGAGAGAATTACATATAAAAAACAGTACCAGAGATTCTTAAAGGATCCCTTAAGAGCCATTATCACCATGGTAGAAAATGTTCTAAATAACTTATTGTGTAAAAATTATGGCAGTATTTATTTATTTAATATTAAAGAGCATTTTCTAAAAAAAAAAAAAAATCTACTACTGAGTACTTGTCCTTCTCATTGAGTGTTTGTACCCATTTTTATTTTCGGAAACACAACTTTGTTTCTGTCTGCCCAAAGATATTATTAGATGTTTATTGACAAGTCTGCATTCAAAATAGATGCTGGTATTGTGATTTTTTTAATGCAATGCAAACAAACCTGAAAATGAACGGTGTCCTTATTTCATGTGTAAGAAGCAGTTCCTGAGTTTATGTACTGTATGGTGTGGTAAGAATTGGATTATACACTCATCTGTGCACTGGTCCAAGTCAAAGCAAGTATTTGATCCTAAACTTCAACAGGAAATGGGCACCCACAAAAAGCAATGGATACATAATGAAGGGCAGGTTTACAGTGTCAGTGAAGTTGTTTATTCTCTGGCTCAAGGCCATGTCTTTACTGAGTTTTCTTCCGCAGTGATAAATCAAGGATGGCAAAGATGACTTGACTGTGCAGTGTGGGTGACCTTGTCTCACACAAACAGGCGCACGTTACTTTGCATACAAACAAAGGCACTGATCAACAGGCCAGCTGGGTGGGTCGGAAATACAGAAGGAAAGGTGGCCAAATAACGACATGGCTAGAAGGAGAGACTAATAATATGACAGACTCTGTTTTACTATGTCAGCGATTGCATCAGAGCATTTGAGGCTACAATCATTCTTAGACCTCCTTTCACATTCACTGACTGTAACCATGGAAACAAGCATCCACTGACTAATTTGGTGAGAGTCGGAAATCAATAAAAGCTGCCTAAGACACTGGCACCACTTGTCCTTGCTGAAAGTCAAGCTCATTTCCTGACATACTTGTGCTTTAATTGTAACTTGTGTTTTTTGCGGCTGATTGGCTCTTCCGCTGCACTTGCTCTGTTCTCCACATAAGTATTCGATCCGGCTGTCTGTTGGACACCTCTTCACCTTCCGAGCTTATGTAATGATGGAAGTTGAACATGGATGTTTGAGTCATACCTTCGGATGTTCACTCAGAATATCTCTGCTCTTCAGAGGTCAATAATAAATGTCTCATGCATAACCATACCCACACAGACAGAAGCAGAACAGGAAGTAGCCTACAAGTAGAAGGAGCAGGAATTATTTATGACAGCACCTCCAGGTCTGAGTGTGCGTTATTTGACAGTAATGGCCCCTGGAATGGATGCATCAGTCAGACACAAATAGATTTCGTTGTTGATGTGAAGTTTTCTGGCCTTTGACGGCATTTTTACCCCTGGTCCTAACATCTGAAAGGGAGTCCAGCATCTTCATCAGATGGATGCAATGGGATGAACCAAATTAATAACAGACTGCTGCCTCTTTCCATGAAAGCGAGAGGGAGAGTGGCAGTTACTCTGCAAAAACATTTCCTAGTCCAATGTAGATTCAGCTCCTATAATAATTATTGTAAGCGACAATTCAGGTCAAGTCGTGATCTCTTCTGTGACTCAGCAAATGTTAGCTGATCAACTTTATTGGCTTCAACTTCCTACACGTCTGTGAGCATACCACATAGATAAACTAATTAGAAAACCCTGTGGAGTTCAAAAAGCGAAAAGCACGAGTTCACTTGATGTTTTTAGTGTCACTGTCATGTTATAACACTGGTAGTTTTCAGTATCACCCACACAAAGCTGCTGCTCCTCACGTTGACAGTGGGAAAAGTTTAGTGCATGCTGACATGCTTAGCTCTGAAATGAGTCTAAGCTGTAGTGACAAAGGGGATCTTTATACCTCAGCTTCTATCATAAAGTTCTCTGCAGGCAGAGGAGTGAGTCAGTTTGGCATTAAAAATGATAGTAGGCACATTCTGCCAGAAAGAAAAACATGCTTTTATAAGTGCAAACCATGGGATGCACTTGGGGGATTAGAAGGCCTTTGCATATCAAATGTCAGCACTCCTACTATATGGACAAAAACAGATGTACTGCAGAGGGAGCTGGGATGACTGTAGCTATGCCCATTATCTGCTGTAGCCTACAGTATTGACTAGAGAGATGAGCAATGCACAGCAGTCAAATGTACAAAGTTGCCAGTGCAAACTTAGTCAAATACTTTAGTCTTACCAAGAAAAAGTGTCCATAATGTGTTCAAGCATGTAACAATGTGTGTTTGCTTCTCAACATATTTGGTTTCCTTCCACATGTTCAAATACGTACAGTATAATGTTGGGAATGAGTCATCATGTATGATGCAGTAGCCACAGTACATGCTCAGTACAGCAATCTTAAAAGGTTTTTTTCCTGGTTGAAAATAAAAACTTTTTGGATTGCTACAATAGTTTCTTTTTGCATTTATGGATCAAAATGTTTGGACAACTCAGCAGCAAAGAGTAAAGGAGGAATTAAGACAACGAGGCCCCCTCAAATTCAATCCATGAAAGGAAATCTCTTAGCATTTGTTAATCACTCCTTGTATTTTCTTTTTGTCCGTTTAGGATATTTGCTTGTAGCATATGGAGTCACACTGTAGTTCAGACAGGCATGTTTCATATAACATCCATTATATCCACTGTGAGCTTAGGGTCTGTGTCAGATTAATTTCGGAGCATCACATGAGCCAAACTGAAATATGTATTATTGTTGCAATAAATGGTTAAAACCTAAACACGAGGGTCATGACTGAAAAACCCAAATGCAATCGATATACAACATATGCACAGAGCTCCAAGCATCACTTAAATGTTTGGCCTTTTGTGAAATGCATGTAATGGAGGTTTTCTTTATTCAGACCTTGATCACATGTGTCAGACTAGCTCAGCTGCAGTGACCTGAGATGAACCGTTGTACACAGTCTTCGTCACATTGCTGCTGGATTCTTGCAAAAGCTGTCATGTGCAGTGGATGAGCATCACAGGCTGATTGTTATAATTTAGTCCCGTTCAGTTTCTGTGATCACCGCTTTTGCTATGTCTCCTTGTACTGCATCAGCACCCTCCTCGATGATGTCAGTAGAGAATGTGACTTCCAGTAAATGGGGTAACGACCTGCTGACTTCTTTAATAAAAACATCACAGGGTTGTGTGTGGGCAGACAAAGGGTGAAGATAAGACTGAAGAGGGGAAAATGAAAAAAACTCTGCATGAACTGCCACAGCAATGAAAAATGCAACACATTGAGTTTTCCTGAGCCATTACTAATGAGTTGAAAATATACAATATAATGGCTATGCTATTACTATGGTGTGTATACAGTAGTATCCAGCATTAGGGAAGCTATACATACTATTCCAAATTTAGTGATTGTGTACCAAATTTACTGAACTCCCTCAGTTCTTCTATCGTTAAGGTGAAATCCCTAAATAGCTGCAACAAAGTAGATGAATTGCATACGATCCATACAGGCAAATGAAAGGGTGTGCTATAGTTTCCTTTCTCATACTCAATTTCCTCTTTGCAAAGTTTCAACTTGTCTGAGGGTTAACTGCTTATAAAGTCTTATAATGCTTAAAAATCGTGCAGTGCATTTACATCTCTTCATCACTTATTACTTAAACTACATTTATTTTTACTGCATTTTGTATCTATCTATCTATCTATCTATTCTATCTATCTATCTATTCTATCTATCTATCTATGAATCAACTTGATATACAAAGTTCATGTATGAGTCATCAGCAGAGAAAAACATGTAGTCCTCCTCCCATCATTCCATCACACCAACTATTATAACCACGTGGTTCAGAGGCTATTTAAGCTGAACAGTGTTGGTGTCACTGTGGAAAGCAAGGCATTTCACAAAGATCTGTGAAGTGTTTAAATACAGCCCTGCCTTGTGGAGGGAGGAAACTCCAGAGGCTTCAAAGCAGCGTTTCAATCCTGTGACTCACAGTAGAGCTAGAAGGACAAAGCAAATCCTACACACACACACACACACACACACACACACACACACACACACACACACACACACACACACACACATCATCACCCTTTGGGTTTAGGTGGGGCTGCGATGCTCAACACGGCTGAATGTTTTTGTTCATCTCAATGCGTTGATGCTGGAGCTTTACATTCTATCAAATCTGCTAGACAGAAGTATGTTTTATTGTTACAATAATACAATATCTAAATCATGTATGTTCATATAAATATGCGTCAAAGTCATTACAGTAATAGCAGCACTAGCAATAGATGCAAATTTTTTGATATAAGGTTATGGCTTGATTCCGTGGTACAGCTTCCTCAATGTCATACTTGCCCTAACACACTTTAGTGCCAATAAAACTGCAAACGACATATTACCAACCCTACTCCGAGCCAGCTGTTACAAGCTGGTCCAGTAAATTCCAAAGGTAATGTTATCTAAATTGCCGTTCTCCCAGCATGCACAGCAAAGATGCAGGGGTGGACTAACGGACTGTAGTGCCGGATGGAGGAGGATCGGATTCATGAAGTCAGCTGGTGGGAAATTAATCTCCAAAAGGTTAACTTTTAAACTTTGATGATGCTTCAGAGTTCTGGCATTTCAGGACACACAGGACATTTTCAAAGCAGCTAATGTTAAAGAGAGAAAAAGGGACATCCCATTATAATTTTATATTATTTTTTTTAATTATTATTATTTTTTAATGAAGAGCAATTTATGTTCAACTGAAAGTTTTGTGTGGCAGACAAGCACCACAACTGCCTTATCTGTGACTTAACAATCTAACCATACAGAGGAAACATGAACTAGTATTTCTTCACATGTTGTTACATGCAGGGTCTCAGCTGAATATTTTCACTGAAAGGAAAATCAGCACCTCTCATTATGTAACTGAAACTGGCTGAGTAAAATGTTCTTTCATTGACAGTAGTTTCACTGCAATCATGTCTGTCTGTTCGACATATTGCTGCCCTCTTTGTGAGTCTAGGAGCTTTCATTCATAAAAACGTTCTGCCTGCTCCAGAAAAACAGGTAAAATGCTAGGACAAAGAGGAAACGGGAGAGTGTGGCATGAGGTTAGCGTGGTAGGGCAGTGTTTCCGGGGATTCGTCTGACAGCCCCATCAAAGAGCCAATCATTGCATCATCTCTGATAATAGATCCACAGTCTCCACTTGCTCTGTCATTGAGTTGAGTGGGAGACACACTACTGTTTCCATGACAACTGGTATTCTCATCCTCGCCTGCACATAAACACCCAGCTGCAATTCATTTGGCTGCTCTCTGTTAGTCATCCTGTATTGCGTGTACATTTCCTTGGTTAAGCTTTGAGATCATATTATTTTATAAAACTGGAGAATATGTTTTTGCAGTGTACATTTGTACATACAACAGTGGTTATTTTATTCAGAACAGAAGGGTCTTCCTTCTTGCATGCACACCATTTGAATCACTCCAACAAACACCATGTTTGCTGGCAGGCCAGAAAACAACATTTTTAAATTTAGACTGAGGCATTAGCCCTAATCCATTTGTGTAGAGAATAGCTTGTTTTTAGAGGATAGTACAATCTGAATTTTTGGGACTTTGTACTGAACATACAGGTTGCTGCTCACCTTTGAATGCATTCTAGTTAGTTCTAGTTAGTTTGGGGTCTCATTTATCACTTTCAGATAAGGCAATTTGCTATTGCTCCCTCACTTGCTTTGTCTTTTTTGTTTTGTTTACCAAATTGTATCTGCTGTATCCCTTTCGTTTCATGTTGCACCAGCATTATACTCCCCTTAACTGTTACCCTCCAGATACCCACAGGAAGTGTCCACCCAGATAAAACCTTTGCAAAAACGCTGCTATACAAACATTATTATCACACAAAAAAAATTGAAAAGTAAACTTGGGTTATCTGGGGTAAATTGTGACTCTGATAACATCTGTGTAGGGACCTACAAAAATACAGCTAAATAAATACAAAAGTGTTTGTCATACAGCTAAATACATGAATAAATGGTGTTTCATTTCATATCTGGGTAAATTCAATGAAAACTGCATTTTTCATAATCCTTTGTTTTGATGTATTTTCTGACTGGGTAATCTAAGCTAATCAGAGATCACTATTTTGGGAAGTAGGAAAAACAAGGAAGTCTGAGACGACATGTAGAGCACTGTAAAGCACGAGAGAGAAACATGTTGTGAGCGAAGAAGAGGAAAAACTAAGTTAATTGTTGAGGTGACTGACACCTCAGACACCCCAGTTGTAGACTAAAGTACTTCAAATTATTGGCACAAGTATCATTTTGCAGCTAACAGTCGTGTGCAGCTAGCAGTTTGGTATTGTTATCCTGTAGTTTTTAAGTAAAGTTCAGGCAGGTTAGACGCGTTTGTTGTTTTCACTAGCTTTGGAAAATTGTTAAGTGTTAACTGTAAAACGGGGAGTTTAAACTAGCACCGTCGGTTGGGACAGTTGGCTGTAAACGCCAGCCGCAGCTTTCACGAGGGCCAGGAGAGACGAGGACTTTGCTGGAGGACAGTGTTAATTAGCCGCTGTGGCTACTGCCTTGTGAGGAGGGACTCCACCGCCGGACCTGGTTGCCACAAAGACGGGTTGCCTGCTGGACCTTTCCTGCAGCTGTCTCATCAGCCCAACTCATTGACTACTACTAGGCTGTTTTTTCTTCGTTATGGCAGCTCGGATGCATGAGTAACAGAGGTGTTTCTATCAGACACAGTGTGTCTCCGCTCATTGAAGAATCTGAGGATTTGTTACTTCATATTAAGAATGCAACGATTATATATTTTGTTGGTACGATTATAGTCTGAAAACTAATCACGGTTTCACGATTATCACGATTACTATGCATTAATTAATTTCACTGCTAATGTATGAAATTACATTAACACTCTAGATTTTAATGTTATTTATTGCTGCTTTTTAGAAATAAAGTAACAGTTTTGAATGTTTTGAAAATGATTATATGATCAATCATCAACCTTTTTAATTTAAATGTATCTGAAAAGTGAATCAGTCACACCACAAGCAAAGGCCAAGTTGGCAACAACAGTGCTGTCCTTCTTAAGAAGAAGTTGGACCTTTTTGGGTGAGACATGGCCCCGCTAGCTGGTGTGTCTTTTGGCTTTTTTTTTAACCCACAGCTAGTACCAGCTCGGCTCGGCTCGACTCAGCTGCGGTGCAACGTACTCCATTTTCCATTGCAGATTCGCGTCATGCGTGAGGTGAGCGTGTCTGGTCAACATAACGACGCTGCAGGAAACTGCCGTGACGCAACACACACGCAGAACGTCGAAAGTGTGTTGTTTTTGATTCTGCTGACTCTGCTAGCCTGGATGGTCAAAGTTTTCACATGTAAACATCAGAGGAAAAGGTAAAGATAGATATCAGCAACGACCTATAGTTTTGATCTAGACTAAGTGGACAAGCAAGACCATCTCTGCATCCATCTCTATATCAGAGGGGGCACCGAGACAAGCGTGGAGGAATTGAACACCGACTGCCACTTCTCTGCTGGGCATCCTGCTAGCCAGTGTGCAGGCGAGGGCTGGTGAGCTTGGTGGCCTCCATGCCTGCGCAGGTTTCCAGCGGGATGTCGGGAACTGTGGTGTCCTTTTGCTGAGACTTGGCTGGATCCTGGAGCAATGCTGCCATTCAACCGAGTGACTCTTTTTCTGTGTGCCAATCTGACGGCCACAGTCTGCTTTATAATGAATCATGCACAAGTTGAAGGAGCTGATGGAGTTACATTTCCCTGGAATTGCGCCTCATACGATTTCATGTAACAAATAAAATTGATTAACTTATCAATTGATAATGGGCTGCAGCAGGTGCCATAGCACTAATGAATTATTCAGAATGACTGACGCAGGACTGATGTGCACATGCGTTTATGAATATAAACGTTCAACCAGCCAAATGTGACACAATAACTGTTGATGAACTGTCATGCCATTTACCACCATACCATTCGGCAGGACAATAGCTGTTGTCACTGTTTGTATTCCTTTCAGGGGAAGTGAACAGGAACACATCCTACTGGATATCCTCTGTTTGGTCTGGCAGACGAGATGGGAACAATTAGCCAGATGAGTATAGGGATGGAAGGAGGAGGAGGTGGACTACACACTCTAAAAGATCCCATGTAATAATATATCAGTCTCTCAAGGATTTTGTGGCCTTTTTTTGAGATTGTTGCGGCCCAAAATTCCTGATTTTGCGGGATCTTTTGTAAAAAAATAGCAATAAAAGTTGTGATGTCTTTTGAATTTTTGTTGCAATGAAGTTGCAAGAGACTTATTATTATTTCTCTACTCTGGGCTGAGTTTTCCTAGTCACCTTACCAAAAAGGCTCAGGATGCTGCAAATGTTGGTATAATATGAAAATGGCTGGTGGATTTAAGACAAAAAAATTATAATTTATTGAATGAATCAAATTTGAACATATCTGTCAGTGGCTTGTTGATCTTTACATTGTTAGTTAACTGGCCTGGGTTGGGATACACATTCATATGGTTTGATAAAGTAACAGTTTACTGTTTACAGTAAACAGTTTGTTTTGGTTTTGCAGAGTCTGTTTTAACATCCATGTAAAGACTTGCTGTCTGCCTTCCAGATGAGTTTACTGTTCGTGCCGAGGAGCAGGTGTCATGTACTGCGACGAGGCTCTGCTGAGTTCACCTGTGTGACTACCCAGTCTAAGTGCAGCAACACAGACAAACCGCTTACTCACCCTCACTTCAGAGTGATGTGATGACTGTCGGTAATTGTAAGTTATGTCTGTGTCAACTAAAAGGCCATCTGCAGACCCATATTGAGGCTTGACTAACACCTTTTAATGTAGCAAAAATGCCACATGCATTGACAATGATTTGCACAAACAGGTTCACTGCAGCACAGTGAGTCAGTGGATTTAAACATCAGACTTGTCAGTGTGGAGTCCAGGTTCGAAAGACATGCAACTCTTGTGAACAAAGATTTTAAACTCTAGATGTGAGTGTTAATGTCCTGCAATGGTCTGCTGACCTCTCTTAAGGATAATTACTTATCTATAAGAAGTTGTGAAAAGTAACAAGGTACAGTGCTGTGATGATGCAATTTTACAGTACTTGTACTTTACTTAAATATTTCAATTTCTTGAAATATTTCTTCTCCTTAATACTTACGGTAAGTACACTTAAGTACATTTTGCTGATAATCTGTCTGTACTTAAACTTAAAATTGAACTGCAGTAAAATTTTGAAGGCATAACTGTTACCTGTAAAGGGTTACGTTTATAGTGTGTTATTTTTACTTTTCACCTAAATAACAGATCTGAATACTTCATCCACCACTAAGTATATAGGTATAATAACTACTGTGAATCCACACAGGAATGACTGTGCTGAGATAGGGGGGTTTCTGGAGAACTGGGCGTGTTGAGAGATAGTTTTGGAGGGATAACTCACCTCTCTGTCATCTTTCACTATACACACATGCTGTGTTGGACCCTCTATGGCCCTGAATAGGAATAAACAACTGTACAAAACAACAGTAGAAAATAGAACGGATTTATGTTCGTTATCATCCTGTGAATTTTGTTGGACATGGTCTACAGCACTTTGCATGAACAATCCCAGCTCGCTTTGTTATCAATAATTGGATAAGAGTGGTATAAACATTCTAGTTGACTACTCTTCAAAAGCACAAATACCTTCTGCATAAATCATGTCCACAAGCAAGCCTTAAGTCCAGACAAGCCTCTGAGTCCAACCCTTAAACCTCCCATATCAAGAATGAGGAAGATACTTTATGTAGTTGGGCAATCTCTGTGCCTTGCAATGTTTTTATCTGGAATCTCTAAACAGAATAATATGTTGTTCATTGCTCCTTGTTTCCTAATGTGAGGATCCATTGTCCGAAATCACAGGAAGATAATGATACCATGTGGAGATGTATGCGTGTCTGAAGTCATGAGGTAGGCATCAGCTATCCTCCTTGAGACATGGGGTGTTAGATATCTATCAGCCTAATGCATGCCTAATGCATTTAATTCAACATCCAAAGATCTCCAATGGGAATACACAAAGTATTAATACTTAATTAATACACACAATAAAGGGGTAATTCAAGGAGCGGATTCTCACTGATGTTATCTGTGAGCAGGGTAACGTTAGTAAGTAAGCTAACGTTACCCTGTGTTTGTAGCTGCATGCTACCGGCCGGTAAGCTAGATGTGGGGGGCATTAGTGGAGACAGAAACAAATACTGTGGAATCGACGATCCTGCATTTGAAACCAAAATTGAAAGCTCATTCGAAATCGTGACTCCCCTAATGCTAAGTGCTAACATGTGCATGGTGGATCTTCCAGTGGTGGCTTCTGCGTTTACAGAGGAACTTTTACCTTCAGTGAGCTTTGTGAGGCATTTCTGCTGTTTGTGACAATAATCCCTTATGCGACTGCAGAGCCTCTTTCAGCTGAAAGTGTTTGAAAACTTTAAGGAGTGCAGTGGAACAGAGATGCTGAGTGGACTGCTTATATATGGTTTGAGAATGGACGAGCATAGAGGAGGACTTCGCAGGGCTCAAAACTCACAAAAAGCCGTTCAGACAGGTGAGTACAACACACTCATTAAACTCTTTCTTCACTGAGAACGTCACCAACCACTGCATTGGCACTGGCGTGTAAAAGCTGTGCAGTTGTGTTGTTAATATACATACCTCTGTTGTCTGCCTTGGTAATGTTTTATTCTGCTGTTGATTCTATAAGAAGTGTCAGGCTAATTACCCTAAGTTATGTAACGTTAGCTTAATATTGCTTGTTGCACCCGCTGTGGAGACTTTTTATATATTATCGTTCTTGCTTAATTGTCTTAGTTTTGTCTCTTTTCTGGTTCATTCTTGTGAAGCTACACTGATGAAGGCAGTTGTATATTTATAATTGATAATCAGTGTATGCACCAGCTGCAAAGTGCTGTAAATTTTATTATATTAATAATTGAATAACTAATAATGTATGATGTTGCTGATGTTGTTTCACTATACGTTGACATTTAATGCAATTTATTTTTTAGCCTAAAGATGTTCTTTAATTTAACGGTAGTATCATATATCATCACTTTTTCTTTTTATTTAAGTTATTAATTTTTACACAAATACTTTTACTTGAACAAATTATTTTAAAGTAACAGTACTTTTACTGGACTACAATATTGTAGCAGCTACTCTCGCCACCTCTGTCCCTAGTGTGGAGTAGCCAAGGTGTTTAATTTGCATCATTGTAGTAATTTTCCTACAGATGTTGTGAGTGTTTCGCCGAATGATAAAAAGAAAATCGAAAAAAAAGAGAATTTCAGCACAAGGAAGGGGTTGAGTTTAGAGTAGTCTCGCTTTGCCAGACCATCCACACGCTGCAGAGCGGAGGAGGGTCTGGCTACTCCACATAGCATTCTGGGATGGGACAAAAACGTGCTCTGGTCTATTGGCATTTCTTTAAACCAATCACAATCGTCAGATTGGACAGATAGTCTAGCTAGCTGTCTCAATTTACCATGCAGAGCTCTGAGGAGCAGTTAACCATAGTCCTTATAAATCCACTGGAGTTTGAAATTCCAACACAAAGAAAGCGGAGGGAAATGGACATACATACATCCAGCAGTATTTCCTGCGGCACCGGAGCAATCCCAAAACTGGAACGTCAAAGATATAGACTAAGTTCAGAGTAGTGTTTTGTTCGATGTAAGCAGCAAAAGAAAAGTGTGACTGATTGGTGGAGGAGGGGGGTAAATGCAACTGGGTAGGGCACTGGAATGACGATGAGGTGATGCAGGAGCCTCACAGCAGGACCTGTGGTTTCAGTCTATTAGCAATCAACTGTCAGAGCCAATTAGGGCAATGCATGTAAATATAGTGGTGTGTATGTGTGCATGCATGTGTGTCACTCTGTTCATGATTATGTTTTTCTAAGGACAGAAGAAAGATAACATGAAGCTCTTCCCAGAATAGCCAGTATTTAGTTAATGAAATTATTTCATCTATATCTTTTATCTATAAAAGTACATTTCTGAGATAAAGTAGTCATAGTTTTGTGATTCCTTAGAAATACACTGTAGTTGCCCTCACAAATGGCAGACTGAAATGTCCAGTGCTGCTACGTAAATACAACCAAATGGCACAAGAGCCATTTTCCTGCCAAATTTCCGTTGTAGTGGGACACTGTATTGGGACTACTGTGAATATTAACTAAGGTTGTTAAGAAGGTTCCTTTTGTTTCCTGGAATATACTGCAGAGACAGACGTTCACTAAAAGTGCTGCTCTGATCAGCTTTTGCAAGGCTCTGAAAGACACCAGAAGAAATGACAGCTCATTATTCGGCTGTGGGACCAATATTAAACTCTTCTTCACCACTTCAATAGCTTTTTCTTATGTTTATGCTGAATCATTTCAACTGCGCAGGAATTGGATGAGAGCTGACTAGACGGCTAATTGATAAGCACATTTTCTACATCACTATCCCAAGCACGAGTACAAAATACCACTTACCATTAGGGCAACAGTAATTGCTTTATTATGGTTGATAAGTCACTGATCAATGCTTTAAAAATAAATAATGATCAAAAAAAACATATGGGTTGCCAGGTGGTGATTAGAGTGAAGCATCTCTTTGGCACTATCCAAGCCAAAACATATTAATTGGTGACTTACAAAGGCCACCCATGAGATGTTATAGTCATGCCCTCCAATGCTCTTAGGTGTCTGAGACGTGCAAACATGCCTGATATTTGCTTATTGTCTTCTGCTGTGAATGGTCAAATAAGAGCTGTCAAACTGTAACTCCAGCCATCATCATGATAGAAATAAAAGTAAAGTATTACCAAGATGTTTACCAACAATAGGCATCTGGCCTAACATCTGCAGACCTGATGGTTATTGCATAAAGGAAACATCATGACTATGATGACTCTGCTGCAAGATACCCACATAGTGCTCTTCAGAAAATAAGGAAGGGATCCTCACTGCTTTTTCTAATCTTTAATGCATTGATCCAACATGTTTTAACCATAAGAAAGTTTTAATTGACAACTTTCCTTTACAATGTATGAATAATGTAAAGTGATCCCCTCTCGCACTACTTACACTAATATCTGTAACTGTAGATTGTTGATAGTACATAAAAGGGTCTGCACCTGCAGATCAGTGAGTGAGTAGGCAATCACACCTTTCCTTCCAGCAGGAAAGAGTTGGCTGTCTAAGCACAAGGCTTCCTGAATCCTACATGTACCCAATAGTGGTTTTCCTGCCAGACTGTTTCCTGAGTAAATGAGCCACTCTTACAATGGAAATGTGCAGCTGCTGAGACCTTGCTTTGTGTGTTACGTTCAGCAAAACTGTTTTTTTAATTTCACCTTCCTTTAATAAATTAACATTGACTTTATTTCATCTTTTCAATGGTTAAAATCAGTCCTGGTTAACAACCTGCTCACTCGCCCTTGCTCTCTATCTCTCCGTCACACACAGTGTTTACCCTTTGACCAGTGGGTGGAGCGGATTTAGCTACGCTTCCTGTACAACAGGAAGCAGGAGAGCAGTGCAAGAGAGACGGGAAGGGCTCAGAAGAGTTGATAGATGAGCTTGTTTTACCCCATTGTCTCTGCTTTCCTCGACAGGTGCACTTGACCCTTTTTGCAGGATAACAAAAACAGTGCAGTGACTTTTCTGTTTTCTGTTTTCAGAAAAGTGTGGAAGAAAACTGCAATGATTCCATTAAATATGACCGGGAAGCAATGGTGAAGGAACATGACAGTACTAAAAGAACTGGTTACTGCTATTTTACTATTTTATATTTTTCTAAATTTCAAAGCAATCCTCCATTACTAACTACTGCACATGCTCAACCCCTACCATTAACCTTAATACATTACCTGATCAATAAGGTAAATCCTGCTAGTTTAAACAGATTACTTTGATCTCAGTAAAATTCTGTCTCCCTCACATGCAAAACACTGAATGACATCTAGCAATGTTTACTTGAAAGAAAATGTGATTAGAGCCAGTTCTTCTCACAGCTGAAAGCAAACCTCACAGGTGCAAATCAAACAGTTAATTCTCAGAAACACTTATATAGGCCTACCACATGTGGTTGCATGTTATCATACAAGAAAGTATCATGAAATTTCAGTACTGAAATACTAGTACTACTGCTTATATTTATTGTTTTTTGTGTGAGGAATAATGTGTGCAGATTATTCAGAAATGTTATATTACTGTTAATTATAAAGTGACTGCAGTAAAATATCTATATGCACCATTACCAGTGTAGTAAGTACGTAAGTAAGAATGTAGTATTGACTAAGACGAATGGTAATCAAGTTGTAAAATGAATGTTATGGCATTAAAAGCAGATCATCAACCTAGGTTGTTTAAGTTGTTGGCTTTAATTAAGGAGGTGTCTTACTCTAAGTTCTGCTCCAACACATTGAAGCTATGTGGTTGTTTGTGATATGATACATGTGTAAAGCTCAGTGTTTGTGTTGGCTCAGTTGGTTGCTCTGCTTGGACTTGATTTTGAACTTCAGCTACAGTATATGTCCGGGCATGTCTGACATGCCTGTAAGATTAAAAGCAAGAATAAATTCCTAAACTGTTTGTCAGGCAGCTCATACATTTTGCAAATTGCCCTGCTCTCCTTTTTACTGTCAGAGTGCAGGTTCAAAATAAAATCTTATAAACAGAACACATGTAATGTGCAATTTATTGACAAATGCAATTTATTGTCAAACTGCAATTATTTCCAAATTTAGAAAACAATTACTTCAAATAAAAATAATTTATAATATCTCTTTAATCAGACAACAGATTTTGAGATTTTGTATTAAAGCATAAAGAGAAGAGAACACACATCCACACACATTTCAACATTTCATTGTGTTTTCTGTAGCATCATTATTGCTCTGAATGCCTTTAGCGTGTTCGTACCAGTCATCAGTTGCTTAATGGCATACCAACAATACCAAGGCTGACTTACTTGTTTATAGCAGGCAGAGAAATGATAACTTGAAGTATGTTTAATGTTATGCTTTTTTAAAAAACAATTAAAAAAGACAATAGGAAAATCAAACACTCCAACAACCTACAGTACAGTACATTCTGCATTTTGCTTACTAATGACAAGTGTTGCTCACACCCCAAGTTTCATAAAGAGGAACATTTGGATGTCTGATTTGTCCAAAAACTGCACTCTCACCGGACCACAGCTGGAAATTGCTTTTTACATCACTCAGTCTGAGGGAATTGGGTTGGGACAAAGTATGGAGTGTGGATCTCCTGCTGACCACTTGAACTCAATGACAAATGCTCAATGCTGGGAAGTGAACATTTTCTGGGTAGTTAAGCAATACAGTTTACCTGGTTAATTGTAATGATTCTATGGATAGCAGAGAGCAACAACGGGATAAGTGATGTGATGGGTCTGATGGCCTAAAAAAAAAAAAATGAAATAGGTAAAAAAAACTACAGTTTGCTGGAGGCCTCTTCGCTGGCACCCCCACTGCGCTGACGTACTGGCTCTGTTCAAATGAATGGGAGGACTATGTTTTTTCATGCAGGGGAGGCTTTTGGGGCGTGGCTACTTGCTGACTTGTCAATCGTGATAGAGGCTTAGCAATTTGTATCCATGGCAATAAATAGCCGTGAACTGGTGTTTGGGTGTTGTCTGTTTTCATCTTAAACTTTGACCCTATCACTGTGTGTTTTCACTTCATCAAAGTTAATTGGAACATTTTGGTAGCCTTAAAATGTCTTGAGGTCAGCGTTCACCTGCCGGTAAAATTCTGCCAGGTGACTCACTTCAGAAAGGTTGAAACATTCCCTTTTTAGCATTTCGGACACTGGCTTGGCTGTGTCATCCTCCCCAGCTCCGCACTCTTGTCCAAACATCGTCACGTCTGGTTTCAAAAAACCAAGATGGCGACAGCCAAATTGCCAAACTCGAAGCTTCAAAACGGCCACAAACCAATAGGTGATGTAACTTATGCTACACCCATTATTATTAGTCCCATTAGTCTATGCCATAGACTCTATGGTTTGACTGCACACTCAGCATCCTGTAGTATCAAATCACACTTGTTGTTACTCCCAGTAACCACGTGTGTTGTTCAAATCAACCAGGACTGAAATATTAGGATTAAAACTTTAATGCATTTCAAGAGACACTTCAGACATTTCAATGTTCCAAAGTTAAAATGACAGCAGGCAACTTGCAAGTTACGCATGAGGACTGTACTGAAAGTGATACGTAGCTGAGATCACACAGTTTGTGTGCTTACATCTCTGACATCTGAAAAATCGAGCCGTGGGCTGTGAACGGTGCCTCATGAGACAACAGGGACAGAGAACAGATTTGTGTGTGTGTGTGTGTGTGTGTGTGTGTGTGTGTGTGTGCTTTCGTTTCTCAGAGCTGCCCCTGTTTGCCATTGACTGCCTGCGAGTGAAAAACATTGACGCTGGGCTCCTGCAGCAGCACTGAAATTATCATGTTTCCCAAGCAGGAGCTAAAGCATCCTACTTTGCTTGAGTTGGCAGTGATGTGAGAATTAGCATCTTCTGCTCTACTGAACATTTGAATAGTCTTTTTGCAAATGCCATCTGGGTTACTAAGATACAGCAGGTATTCAGTAAAAAAACAATGTTAGAGTGCAGCCCAATCCTCCAAAAAGTAGTGCTTAAAGTATATGTGGATTTCACATGAAATTCACAGTGGAATTGTAAATACTTGCATGACACAATTTAATTTATTTTTGGTAAATAAAGCTGTTGTGATTCCAGGGTGATTGTCAAGATGATGTGTCGTGCTGTGTTTTTCCTTGTTTTTTTGCTTTGTCATGATGTGCAGTGTCGTGCTGTTGAACCCTGTGTTGTGTGTTGTGCTGTGTCATGATGTCTTGGGTCTATGTTGTCCTGTAGGACTTATCAAGGCAGACACTCAGACAGGCTGCATTACAGCTCAAATGAAATCTGTCAGCACCGACTGCACTCAGGGGCAGCTCGCCTGTGTTACCACCACACAGGAGAGGGAGAGGGAGAGAGATAGTGGGGTGGGGGGCCCATGAGATATAGAGATAGGTAGAGATTTAGCAGAGTTTATGTGTGAGGTTGTCTGCGTATGTGTGTCTCTTTGAGTAATTACACACTGATGAATAAAGTGCTCTGCCGTGCTGGGGTGCCTTACTCCAGTGGTTCAAACTAGAGGAGCAGACAGCCACAGCTTCCCTGCTTAGACCGACTGGGACTGAACAGAATACTAATGTGCACAGGAGGCAGAGGGAGAGATAGAATGGACAGGGTGATGAGGGGAGTAGAAAGGGAGAAACAGGAAGCTAGTGTGAGAGGAAAAACACAGGGAGAGGCGTTAGAGACTGAGTGCAAAAAGAAATCCCTAAAAGCTGAAAAGACTACGAAGGATTGAAGAAAGGAAATGGTGAAGAAAAGGGAAGGGTCATGGAGGTGCATGAGTCATAAAAATACCAAACATGAGTGAGTACAGGGATTATCAGAGCATAATGCAATGATGTGACATATAGGTGTGAGACATGCTCACAAAGGCCTTTGGTCTTTTCACCAACATCAGTGTCATATGACAGTAATTAGTTCAGGTCATGTAACAATTAGAGTTTGTGAGCAAGGTACTACATTAAACAGAACCGGATATGTATAAAGAGTGAGAGTTCATGGGATTTTTATGGCTCCCTGTGAAGTAGGCCTGGGCATCGTTACATCGTTAACCCTGTACCAAGTAGTATGGAAACTTCTCCAGTCAAACGATACCTTCATTCGTTCCTTTTTGTACAGATCTAGAAAAAGAGACTGCAGCCAATCACCCAAGCATTCTTCAATTCATTGCGACATTTGATTGGCACACTACTGCAGCAACTACAACCCATACAGTCTGTGGTGTGGTGAAGTCGAGCGCGATGTATTTGACGGAGTTGGCAGTTCAGCCGAGACGCTTCCATTCACATGATGGGTATTGAATTACTGTAAATAGCAAGAAGGTATCAAATAAAGTACTCTATTTGTATCAATATCACTTTAAGGATACTAGTATTTGTACTGGTATCCCATTTTTTTAAGATACCCAGCCCTACTGAGAAGCCAACATGGGTTGACACAGGTTCTGTCTTTGTTTTGATTTAGATTCCTTATTCAGTTTGTACCTGCAAGGAAATAAATACACCCAGGATACTTTAAAATGATTACAAATGCCATTTTAAGCATTTGGTTATATGTGAAGAACAAATTTAAGTATTTAAATGCTTCCTCTATAAAAAAAAAGCTGCCATTGCAAAGGACAATATGTTAGGATTTGTAGAATATCTGCGTATTAATCATTAAAATAGCTAAAATATTAAGAAAGCATGTGACAATGAAAGATAGTCTGAGACCAGAAGGGAAGAAAAAGTAGCCTGGAGTAATGCGCTGAATACAAATCCTGATGATATCTCACTTTCCACTGTGCTTCTGCTCCATGCTCTACGGACGACCACCGAAAACAATTCAAGTTAACAATTCAATAACAAAACAAAGTGATGGATTGTTCAAGTCATATCCAGTTGGGTAAGTAGCAAGGATGGTTGCATTGTCAAGCAGAGAAAATGACATCATGCTTACTGCTTAGCATGCCATTCATTTTCAGGATGTCTTACGCAATAATGATCACTGCAGTGTGAAGTTGTTGAGCTGCATTTCCCGAATACCAAAACAGGTACTTTCTATTGTTCATGGATTCCAAACATTACCACCATTCTCATGCAGGGAGTTTACATGGTGTGACATTTTCATGTCAGGGATGAGTATGTTACTTTTGTTGTGGTTCATTCTCCGACTGATCTGACATTTTATGCTCTATTACCTAATGCAGCCCTTCATTTTCCATTAAACTGTCTGTGATTGTGTTTGTACTGATATATACACCTTTCGTCCCTGCTTCTGGCCTTTGTCTGAGTTACTCATGCGACGATCAGTGCAGGTTACATTGTCGTGGCACACATTATGCAACACCAAGGGAAAAATTCCTTTTCATCTGTTCGTTGAAAGTCAAATTCATATTAACCACTGACCCCCTTGAACTACACAGGTTTCACCTTTAGTTATTCATCATAATTGGAGGCCAGCCTCCCCTGTGGTACCTCTGTTCTCTTTTATGTGATACAAGTTTTTTTTGTTTTTATTGTGATAAAAGTACCATTATGAGATTATAACTTAATCAAAATGATTTTGTGTGGAGAAAATGTTCATCAGGTGCTTCCTGGTTATGTCTGCTGAAACACAGCTAAAACAAATACATCAAGGTAGGCTAAAAGGCTTGGCCACATTACAAGACAATGGCTCCCTGACCAAGGCACATATGGCACCCCCAGAGCTATTCTGCTGTCAAATATACAGTATTTAAATTACAGTAAAATTACTTATTTTACCGTAGCCCAACTGTGAGCTGTATTTTGTAGGGGAAAATAAACACAAATGTGATAAAATTATTATATCAGACTGTATCAGTAAACATTCAATATCTAAGGATCCAAAGCAAAACGTAAATATGAAGTGTTAATAACAGTCGCTTTAGACAGAGGCTCTGGCTTTGTACACTAGAAAACAAAGCACCAATGGTAGAAAATAAAATGTGTTCCTTTATAGTGTTAAAGGCTTGATTATTTTATGGACATTGAAATCAATCAGAAGCAGAACTCAGAGGGCAACATTACTAAGAAATCCTCTCTCACTTGTCACAGCTGCCAAATCCACAGCATTATTAGACTCCCTGAGAGACTGAAAAGTAAACCTTTATCAAACAGTTACCATGACGAACTCCACCAATGTAAGTCACAACACAGTACGCTTGCTTTAGATCATGATAACTCCGGTTCCTGTTGCTGTGTCCATGGTAACACGCACACAGATGATGTATCAAGGAACCGTTTATTCTTAAGGTCAACTACAGCCTCCTCTACTTACATGAGTCGCTGCTTGTGCTGGCACTGCAGCATTTCAACACTCAAAAAAAATAAAAAAAATAAAATAAAAGCCTTGCTCGACACCAATGATAACAATAATGCTGTGGAAATGCAATATGATGAAGACAGCTAACGACGTACTATGCAGATGAGGAAGATTATGCAGACTATGCCGTGATGAAGATAATAATAGTGTAACTAGGTTATGTAATTAAAAATAAAAATTTTGGGAATAATGAATATATCAAAAATGATGTCAAGAATTATGACATAATAGTATGTACAATGATGATAATATCATTAAAACAAAAATGCAAAAAAGGTTATAGTATGGATAAAGTATGATAAAGACAGCCAATGACAGACTCAGACTCAGACTATGACTGATTATGACGATATAATTAGTTTATGTAGTTTAATGATGATATAAAAATGATGTAAAGAAAAAAATAAAAGTAATAAAGCCAATGGTAATGATAAATAATAATGAATGAATATAAAGATGATTATAATGATGGTGATCAGGGAGAATTTGTTGTTGTTCTTTTTCCATTGTGGAAGCTGCTCTATGCCAAACAGGGGTTGTTTATCTGTTCATAAATAAAAAAAAATATGCTATCAAGGGTAATGCATTTGTGTCTTATTACTGGATGTGAAACAGTAATATCCTGCTATTCATGCTGCACAGAAAGTGGACCTTTTCAATTGAAAGTGGCTGCCAATTTTTACATGTTTGTGCAAAGCCTCTATTAATGCTGGGGGACGTAAAGTTCAGTCTACGCTTGCAGCTACTGTCTGTTCCACTGTAGCCTTGGTCCCTACAGCCACACAGACACTTTGTCAAGAGTTATCATATTCAACCACCAAGCAACACTAGCCACTCTTGCCCCATGTGGGCGATTACTTAACACTTTTGGTTAACAAACAGATACATGGTGACATGTACTCATGCACACACATGGACAAACAGAGTGCAAGTGCAGAGACACATGCTACACACACAATCACGGTATGTCCTTCTCTCTCTCTATTTTTTACTTGCACCCACACACAGACACACTCACACACACACACACACGTATACATTCACAAAGAGGTGGAAAGTAAAAACTATGGTAAATCAGCATAGTTTTGAGGTACTGTCACTTTTGCTCAACTAATGTACATTTTAGGGTGAAACATTGTACATCTGACATTTGGTTACAGTAATTTGATGGTTAGTTTACAGTAATAAAGTTTTACATGAAAAACATGTGATTGCTTCATTAAATGTAATGTACAGATCACAGAAATCCAACAATGACAAGTATCAATAATTTATCACTCTGAAGCATTGGTCATAGTTAGCGCTTTAACTTTTTACGTTTGACTGCCAAACGTTTTTAGCAGACTTGAGTACTTTTTCTCTCCTTTACTGAAAACACAGAAACACACAGTGCCAGTTGCTTCCACCTCTCTGCCCTTGCTGACTGCTCTTTCCTCTCATCCAGATGGAGTAACATGTAATTACAAACAGTTAAGCTGCCCAGAATCCTCTCAGACTCTTCAGAGAGCTAGAAAAGATTGTGCTGCTCTTTTCAATCTACAGTCTGTCTATACAAAAAGTCACTACTCTAAATTTTGTCTTCTCTCTCTCCTCCCTCTTTTCTTTTTGTGTCTGTCTTCTACAGTGCACTGCCTGTATAGTAACAACATATATAGACTGACCTACAACATGTACAACATGTGTCTTTGTCTGCCAACTGATGTGTGGTTGACCGTCAGTGGTCTTTAACTGAACCAGGGGCTTTATGGTGTGGTGAACTTTCCTTCACTAACCACAGGGTTCAGGACAACAAGCCCCTGTATGTGTTGTCTAGCCAGCTGCACTCTACGTTTTAATGAGGACACGTGTATCTCAGTAAACAGAGGTGGGAGCCAGATGATGGGTTGACGAGGGTCTAGTGTGTGGGTAAACACGATAGGGAGCAGGTCTGGATAATGCTGGCTACATTAGGCATAGTAGGAAACAAATATTTACAAACCCAAGCTGAGTCATTAGTAAACAATTTTTTACAATATCATGGTAAAATGACACTGCTTTGTTCGATCCATACTGGCAATATGTAGCAAAAATTGTTAAGCACTGTATTTCTCCTATGAGCCATTATGCCAGCAGATGTTCAGACACTGATATGCTTTAAGACCTGCTTTAAGAAACCTGTATGTAAGAATATCCTGATACATCAACGTTTATATATCGCTTCTCCAGTGTTGGGAAGGATACTTTCAAAACGTATTCCGTTACAGAGTACAAAATACATGCCCAATAATGTAATTTGTAACATATTCCGTTACATTACTCAATCTGAGTAACGTATTCTGAATACTTGGATTACTTCCACATTGAATTGCATTTTATAAGTAGGAATGCGGCCATCACATACAGCTTACTAAACAGGCCTATTCTGGTGTGTTCTTCTGTTCCAACTGGCTGAATGTGTAACTAAACAAGCAGATAGATTTTTGTATTTGTAGTCCAGAACTGCATACTACAAAAATCTAACTGCAGTCTAAGCTACCATGAGCTAATTTTAGCTAACGTTAGCTAACATGTCAAACGGGGCTAGTCTTTCAACGGCTCTGGGGCTAGTAAATCAGCATGCAGGAGAATGTAAAGTCGCACGTCAACTATAAAATAGCAAGGTGACCAGTAAAACTACAGCAGAGGACTACCCTTGGCTAAAAATAACTTACTTGTTTGAATTTCCAAGCTAGAAACGCATTCCTGCCCTGGCTCTGTTGTGCCGGTTCCGGCTCCATCTTTACCTCTATCAGTGATGACGCAAATAGCAAATTTTTTCGTTTTCATATTAGGGCTTCTGGGAAATGCATGGAGTTGCGAGAGTGAATAAACCTGTGAAACAGAGAAGTATCGTCATGTAATCCATTGATTTCAACAATGTAACTGTATTCTAAATACCAACTATTTAAATTGTAACTGTAACGGAATACAGTTACTCATAATTTGTATTCTGAATATGTAACGCCGGTACATGTATTCCGTTACTCCCCAACACTGCTCTTCTCCATGCCTAAAAAACCCCATTGTATCTAGATGTTGGAGTGCAGCAATGCATCCTCATGCAACGGTTCCTATTATACTTTACGAAAAGTAGTTTTTGTGTGTTATCTTACGAATGTTCAGCAAAACAAATGATTGGTGCTCCTGCACAAGCTCCTGCAGTGCAGGACCTGTTTAGGCAACAAAACTACTTGGTTAGGTTGAGGAAAACATTGTGGTTAGGGTTAAAATAAGTATGTTTATTACAAAATGTATGTGTTATGTAACCATTTATCCAGCCAGACCTCCTCCCTACATGGACTTTGTTGCTCTTTATACTCTGTCACCTCACTACATAATAAAAGGCAGCCCTGCATGTCCTGGCTCAAAACTACATGGGTTATACCTGAATTATAATCCATTACTTTTCCTAGGTTTAAGCACTAACAGTGAATGAAAACAGCACAAGTGCAGCAGTGTTTTTTTTATAATTTAATTTTGCATGCTGTGAACAAAATGAAATCCATCTGTGGTGACAAAAACTCCGGTGCAAAATGAACCTAGGGATTAATAACATATGTGTACCGAGTCGACCGTTCTCTGGGATCTGTTTTCATGCTAATCAAATGTGTCTCTAGCTTGAAACAAGAGAGCGCTAACCGCTGATTAGCTTATAACGCTAGTCGTCGTGGCAGAGGGTAAAGTAAAAAGAACCACACTTCAATGGTAGCATAATGAGGGTCCCTACATGTAAACCGAAGCATTGAGAACTTTGTAAGTGTACAGACAGTTTATTAAAAAGATAGATTATAAAGACAGTAGCGTTCAGGTATATGTGACCTATGTGAAATGTCTCTTGAATCACTCGGAGCCAGTCGGGTTGGTAACAGCCAGTTTATTCAGCCTCTGTATTTACAATGGAAGACAACAGTGTGTGAATGCTCGTCTAAGAGGACAACAGCTAGCATGCTCTGTCTCGTTGGAAATCCTCTGTTGCTGTGAGGAATTTCCCATCTCTACAACCTAATTTTCTCTGTGCAAAACTTTGGCACTTACTTAAGCAAAGCAATAAACATGAATAATAAATGTAATTGAAATAAATAAACAAAATTGAAGCTGTTCTCTTGCAAATTAACAAGGAGTCAATATATAAACAAAATTACAATATGGCTTCTTCATACTGGACTGTTACTTTTTTTATATCCTTTTCAGTATTTTAACAGTTAACAATAATAATTATGTGCTGGACTTTTCCCACAGTATAAAACAACAGTAAATATCTCAGTACAAAACATTTCACCACTGACTACAGCAACATACAACATACTGCAACGTACCTGCATTTACAATGGAAGACAACAGTGTGTGAATGCTCGTCTCAGAGGACAATAGCTAGCATGCTCTGTCTGGAAAGACAGCACATGTAGGTGCTAGTTAGCATGCAGAAAATATTTTTAGAGTGGTAAAACATGAATAAAACGGCTGGTAACTAAATACAACCATTGCCAAATTAACTTCAGACAATTATTATATCTAACCAAACAAACAGGGTCAACTTTTAAGTGCTTTTCAAGTAGTTAATGCTATATTGTCCACAAGCATTCACAGACATGTTACCTCGTTGGAAATCCTCTGTTGCTGTGAGGAATTTCCCATAATGCTGCGCTACAATTACTCAAAGCAGGTACGGCTTTCAACAGTAGGTGGCGTAGTTGTGCCAATTTAGTAGAATTTAACCTGAACCCATTCAACTATGTTACATATACAAGCGGGCTCCATTTTGGGAAAACAGTCATGACCAGTCGACAACCAGTAACCAGTAACATAGCTCAAGCACGTCATGTAGAAATAGTGATTTCTTTTTACTTTACCCTCTGCCCTGACGACTAGCTTTGTAAGCTAATCAGCGGTTTGCGCCAAGGGGGTAAGCTTCTCCTCGGACCGCATAGCTCCTATGGCGCCATTTTGATGCTAACAAGCCATCACCTCTCGTTAGCATTCCATTGACTGCCATTCATTTTGGTGCCACTTTGACAGCGAATAACTTTACATCTGAAGCGTTTAAAGACTCTATTTGTCCATTGTTTATTTCTAAAGAAACACGACAATGTATAAAAGGCTCCTATCGCATTTGGCCACTGACCAAGCGGGAGTGAGAACGGGTCAAATTAATTTCCTTGTTTCAGAGACCGTTCTCTTCACATATGTGACTCGACGTACAATGAAAGACAGAACATTTCAGACCGTCCTGCCAACCTGTAAACATTTTAACATCAATGTACGCTGTAATGTTTTTTCACTCTAAAGTCACTGAAAGCTGCTGCTGTTTACATCCTGTCTGATCTATGCAGCGGGCGAGGCTGCTGAGTTCCCCCCGCGACTGACACACACACACACACACACACACACACACACACACACACACACACACACACACACACACACACACACAAAGTCACACACGGTGGATGCAGGAAAAACCGGAGGTGAGACATACAGGATGACCTAAATTGAGCACAGCTACACTCGTTATTGTAAGTGCAATGCTAAGTTAAAGTCCAATAAGTACTTTATTAAACCGTATGAATGTGTGTCCCAGCCCAGGTTAGGAAATTAACTAACAATGTCAAGATCAACAAGCCACTGACACATATGTTCAAATTTGATTCATTCAATAAATTATTACTTTTTGTCTTAAATCTACCAGCCATTTTCATATTATACCAACATTTGCAGCATCCTGAGCCTTTTTGGTAAGGTTCCTAGGAAATCTCAGCCGGGAGTAATTAATTAATAGTAATAATTATTATTCTCCCCAAAATAAGTTTCCTTTTTTATTTTTTTTTTAAAGTACTATACAAAAAACTTTTTTTTACAACTTTCACTGTCTTCTGCAACTTCATTGCAACAAACATACAAAAGACATTGCAACTTTTATTGCAAAATCTGGCATTTTGGACCGCAACCTTCTAAAAAAAAGGCCACGAAATCCTGGAGGGACTGCCCTTGTGTGTTTTTTCATGTGTTATGGTGCGCATTCACCAGGGTTTTTTTTGTTGTTGTTGTGGTGCGCGTAGGCTACTCCTGATTTTGTCAGTCATCTCATCTCTTATATGCTGTGTCTCTATGATCCTATCCTGTCCTATTGATGGTAGCCTACTCGTGGACATTGCGCCGTCATCACGTGCTATAGTAGGGGGGCCCGCCTTGATAATCCTGCTTAGGGGCCCGGTGTTGGCTCGTTACGCCACTGGGAAAAGTGCTTCTAATATCCTTCACTGGTCTCCGTCCAGAGCAACGGGATCTGTTGGACCATTATATATGTTAATGGTTTGCGCCATGTTTCAAGCTAAAGAAACATTCAATTAGCATGAAAACATATCCCAGAAAATGGTCGTACTATACATTAATAACATACACATACTGTATGTTATTAACCCCTAGGTTCATTTTGCGCCGGAAATGTCCTTTAACCAGTTACAGCCCATGACTAAGCATAATAGACTGTAGAGAATAGAACAATAACTGGTGATAAAGTGAAAATACCCACATGGTGGAAGCCAAGAACATTGCATCCCCCCCTCCCTTCTCTCTCTCACTCTCTCTCTCTCTCTCTCTCTCTCTCTCTCTCTCTCTCTCACTCTCTCTCTTTCTCTCTACCATAGTTGCCACTGATGACTCAGAGCACACCGGAAGCTCAGCTGGATACTGAGGGATAAGACCAAGAACAATGACTTTTAATAAGCTTTACTTAGGCACTTCACAGGCATGTATCGTTGACAATGTCAGTGAAAGGATCTCAAAGAAATATCAGAGAATACCTAGATTGTTGGATCATTATTATTGCACATAGGCTAAGTAAGCATATTCATTATGAATATATATATATATATAGAGAGAGAGAGAGAGAGAGAGAGAGAGAGAGAGAGAGAGCGAGGCAGATGCACCATAATCATTGATGCTGTCTGACATTTCATACAATAGAATGTACCCATGATGTCTAACAGCCTAAGAGTCTGCAGCCGTGCTAGCATCTTGGTGAGGCTATTCGTACACAGTGGTGCGTTGCTAACTTGTTAGCTTGCTCCTACTGTAACGACAACATTAACTTATTTAACTAACTTAACACAAAGTACAGCTCAGGCTGATGGGAAAGACATTAGTTTTGCTGGTATATGGTAAAAACGTATTGGACAATTAAAAAAATTCCCCTGATGATGGTGCATTATAGAAAGTTAAGGGATCACAAATGTTTTTATTGTTTATCCTGAGGGAACATGAATGCATGTACCAAATGTCATGACCATCCTTTCAATAGTTGTTGAGACGTTTCACTTATTGCCAATTATTAACCTCATGGTGGCGCTACAGGAAAAGTCAGAGAGCGCCAAAGTCAGTAGGATTCATCCTCTGGGGACCATAAATGTGTGTACAAAATTTCATGGTAATTCATCCAAAAGTTAAAATGACCTTTTTCCATCCAACATGTGCTCTTTGCAGTTCATGATTTCTGATGTCATGGCAGTTTCAACTGATGGTTCTGCTTAAACACAGGCTGCCGTACTATCCTGCAGGTACCATAGGGACTTTCTCAAGGGAGTGGAATTGTTTATTCCTTTCACTGTTTGTTTCACATTATTGTTTTGCTCCTCCAGCTGCACAGTGGGAACCAAGGCCTGAAAGTCCTCCCCTTCCTTTCCTTCCTTTCCTCTTTTTACCAGCCTCAACCCCTTCCTCTGTGTTCAAAACATCCCTAGAAGAAAGGCAATTTCTGCCTCTTAGAATAACCTCATCCATTGTTTTCCGGGCTTAATGCTGCAAACTGTTTAACATTAAAACACTGGATGACGTTAGACTGTATCTTGTAAACAGCCAGAAAGAAAACCTGCAGTCCGTTGACAGAAAACTGCACTGAATCATAGTATACTCTCAACCTATGAATTATTACCACTTGCTCTGGACACTGTATGTTGAGCCAAGCTGTGCTTGAATACATTGACAAAAAATTCAAAGATTTATCAAAAGTTGTTGTGCTAAAACAAATTATCCAGAGGCTGGAGCCATAATTTTTTTAAAGGCTGTAGATCAACATCTGGATTAGTTGTGTGCAGTTGGAGAAAAACAAGTTCCAAACAATAAGCCCATTCAACAAAATCCACATCATGTTTTGTTTTAGGACTTTTTGACCTCAGCTGGTGCAGAGATACGTGAATCAGACCTTGGAGAGCCAGAGGAAGGTGAGTGTCACAACATGATTTGTAATTCAGCATCTGTCCCAGCATGCCACCATTATACATTGTGTGGATAGAGCAGTATTTATGTATTACCCTATGCAACTTTGTGTATGTAAATATATTTAGTCTCTGGTTTGCATGCGTTTATGATGCAGACTTTGAATTGTCCATAGGTGTAAATGTGAATTTCTTCTGTAAGCTCTGATGAAAACCATGAAGCTGTGCTTAAAATTTGTTTGTTCACATTTACATGTACAAGCAGGGAGTAATTTTGGACTGAATCAAAGGATTCCTGTTAAAGCAGGCAGTTCAACATTCTCCAAGAATGTCTGGTTAATCTGTACCACCTGATGCTCATTCAAAAAGCAGAATGACATTTTTTAGTTAGGAAGAATTACCTTGCACAACCCTACCTGCAACAGTGACATATGTGCATTTACTTGTGCT
Organism: Sander vitreus; assembly: GCF_031162955.1. Taxonomy (NCBI): domain Eukaryota; kingdom Metazoa; phylum Chordata; class Actinopteri; order Perciformes; family Percidae; genus Sander; species Sander vitreus. Next base: position 20,501,871 of record NC_135859.1, on the reverse strand, counting down.
GGTATTTCCTGCTATACTGTATGTTCCCATTGAATAATCTAGTCGCACTCTCTCTCTCTCCCACTCACATTCTCTGCCGTCACATTTGGCTAAAGATGGTAATGACAAGAAAGGGTTTTACAAATTCTGGCTTGTTACACAGACACACACAGACAGGTGTGTGAACTAATACGCATTCACACATATGGTGGTTGCGCATGCCAAGGCACATTCACAGAGACATTCCTACACAAATGTGAAAAATCAGCATTAGCCTGGCTCCAAAATGGAGTGATGTTTAAAGTGGCCATATTATGCTCATTTTCCGGTTCATAATTGTAATTTGAGATTGTATCAGAATAGGTTTACATGGTTTAATTTTCAAAAAACACAATATTTTTGTTGTACTGCCCATTGCTGCAGCTCCTCTTTTCACCCTGTGTCAGGTCTCTGTTTTAGCTACAGAGTGAGACCTCGCAACTTCTGTAACATCTTTGTTGGGATTCACACATGCGCAGTAGCTAGGTAAGGATTACATGAGCTAGCTAGCTGTTTCTCCAACTTGGGCCTGTCCAACTTTGTGTGTAATACCTGCAGAACAGGGACATGTAAGTAGTTCTATACAATTTATTTTGTAGATTATGGTGAATTCGTGTGTGTTGTAGCAGTGTTTTGCCATTGAGAATGAGCTAGCATGCTAGCGCTAGCATGTTAACGGTTAGCCCCCTAACTCCCTCGTTTTGGCTAGTGACGTAGAAAGCCGTGCAGATTTTGACCAGCTCACCCAGAGACTGAAGGCAGGACACATTCAGAAACCCATATCTTACGCAAAACAGCATGGAAGGAAGCAAATCCAGTGCTGCTTGACATGAGCGACCACAGCTTTGATCAAACACCTTTTCCAGATGTCCTGATTTTCTACCGTAGAGGTGAATCTTCCCTTTCAAGAGGAAGTTCCCTGGCTCTCACCTATGTGGGTAAGACCGCCTCTGGACCTGTTGAGGGGGAGGCTTCACCACCCTGTGTGTTCATGGAATCCCAAGGATGATTCACTGAGCTTGCTTGCTCTTGAGCAAGTTATCCTCTCCTCTCCCTGCCTGAGCAAAGCAACATTTCACACTCCTCCTCTTCTTCCCCCATAGTCAGAGAGCTGTCGTTTTTTTCTAAGTGAGTCACAAACGGATCCACAGATATAGATGTCCTGTGTGGGTGGATGGTGCCCCCCGTGCTCAACTGCAGTTATTGCAACTATGAAACTTATCCAGCCTCCTTTAAAGAAAATGAATTGTTCTCATCCTAACTGAAACATGTGTAATATGAATTGTCTGCAATATGAACTTTTGATATTCTCCATGAGTGCCTTGTCCGTCAATAAACAAGGTATTGTTTTAGAGGTGGAATCACCACACACCAATGCACAGATGCAATCTCTTTAACAACATGTCCTAGACCCTGGACTATTACAGCTTAGAGATACAGCGTAGAATCCAGGCTGTGTTGCATAAATTTAGCTTAAGAGAGAATTTGATATAGCTGGTAACAATATTGAGGTAATTGGCTTTCCTTTACTCTTTCCACAGTCCCTTGCACACACAATACACACAGAATCCATGCACACAAAAAATGTGTGTACATATATGCCCCTTTGTACTCCACACTGAAATGTGATTAGGACTTAATGTACGAAACAGAGCATAAATACTGCACACCCAATCTTCACAGTTGAACTTGACTGGTCGATGAGTTTAAAGTGAGGAAAGGGTGGAACCACTAGAGTGGAGGAGGTGTGATGACATCCTTCCTTAAAGGAAGCATATGGATGGTTGGAGAGAGGAAACCAGCTCCTCCAGAGGATAAAGCAAAGGATATGGAAAGGAAGTCTAATTAATGACAGGAATGTAAGAGATTTATTTACATTCTTTGGGTTCATGAGTATCATTAAGCCACTATATTTCTGTGTCTGTTTTGGAAGGCATATTTGAGGAATAATGAATATCTCCAGGCAAGTTTTCTCTCACATATGAAACAGAAATGTGAAGTGCACATTAGGAGTCATTTGATAAAATTAGTCACTGGTATTGCTCATCATCTAATTCTTCCAATGAGGGCTGTATAAATTGGAAAATGTACTACACCATTATGTTCTTAGTTTAGAGCATCTTTGTTGCAGCTTAAATGTCTAATCTGAGCAAAAAGGGCTTCCAGTCGTGATGGTTTATGTTTAATTAGGGTGATTGCATTTTGTCAGATATTGGAAAAAGTGGGCAGAGGGCAACAGGAAATAAGTGATCGTTGTAATTGGTGATCAATCCCACAAACCGATATTCAGTTTAGTGTTCCACATATACAGTAGGGTGCTATCTTGCACCGGCACAGCGCAAAGCCCGACGCAAGTGTCTTTGCTAGTTTAAGACCGACTCAATTGTCAATTTTCCGTCCAGCACCCACGTCAGTTAAATAGCAAATGCACCTGCGCCCATCTTTGCGCCCATGGGCGTGGTGGTCTTACAGGGAGGTGTGTTCAGGTGAATTCTTGGCATATTGCTATCTTGAGGCAGTGAGAAGTGATCGCAAATTGCCATTGACCAACAAAAACCTGGTCTAAAGTCAATAGTGCAGCATTTCATTGTTATTTTAACAGCAAATTAGTAAAATGCGCCTAGACTTGTGCACAGCGCGCGCACACTATGCTTGTTACAAGGTACAAATGCGCCTGGCTTTTAAAGGGAATGGGGGATGACACTCTGATTGGTTTATTGCATGTTACGCCCAAAACACACCTATGAATTAATGAAGACGCTAAGTACAACCCTTTTGTCCCATGCGCCAGGTGCACGGACCCTTTTTTCCGCCGTCAAACTAGCAAAAGTGGATTTGGACACGCCCATTACGCACCTGCCCCATGCGCTTCACGCCGTGCGCTTAGATCGTTAAAATAGAGCCCATAGTCACATGGTGAAAGTTCTTTGAATATCACCCAATTGCCAATACTGAAAAATGTATTTTCTACAGCTTTTTCTTAGTCCATGAGTAATCAAACAAGATATTCAAAACAAAATAATGGCAGTGCTAATTGACATCATAACTTCTACTGAAATTTCCAAAGAGAGTATTAAAATGATGTTAAAAAAATCTAATGTAAAATATCTCATGCGTCGCCTCGCATTTGAATGTGTTCCCTCCAAATCTTTCAGTTCCCTTCCACACTCCAAATCAGATGCAGTTTCGATTGCCCACAGGTAAATGAGAGGGTGTATGTTCAACCTGATGGACTGGCAAGATGTCTACTGTCCAGGGTACTTTCCTGTCTCCCACCAAATGTATTGAGGGATAATCTCCAGTCGCTTGCCACCTTGGGAAAAGTGGGCCAAGTGAGGACCAATTACAGTGCAATTATCGATATATCATTCAATCATGGAAATTAGTTCCACTAGGCTCTGGCAAACTGTGATCATTTCCAACTAAATTGTTGCTGGAGTGCTTGTTAAATGTTGTTAAATGATAATATGCAGCAGATTGGCAAGTGGGTGGTATATCAGTCTGCTTTCAGTCTGTTTACAGTAAGTGTCCGGAAACCTTTTCAATCCCAGCTGTTCTGGCACTGGCTGATAAGATTGTGATAAGTACATTGTGATAAGAACATTCATCGTTATCAATAAAGTACATGATGCGTGTATGCTGTATGTCTTTGCAACCACCTGCAAGTGCTTGCAGACTCTGCATGATTATTAAATTGACTTCAAATCTGTTAAAAGGTCCAGGGATTATCAGGATCACTGCACAGAAACAATAACGGCGCAGATAAGATTTCTCACTAATTGTATTATCTAGACTGTGATGTAATTGTTGATGCCCGAATAATATCAACATCTATTCGTACAAACTTTTTCAACATGCAGCCATGAGGGCATCAGTCCCTCAGTAAGAATGGGGTCATTAGGTGTTTTCCCACGGTTGTATAATTGCCTTCATATGAGGATCTGTCCGTCATGCTGTGGACAAGGATCACAGGTTCACTTACATTCCCACATGGTGAGCATGGGAACAAAGACAAGGCTGCCAGTGTGAAAAACAAAGAATAGTAGTGGGAGCCTGAAAAGCACACAACCTATAGAATCCTATAAACCCTGAAAAGATTTTAATCCGATTACTCAGTACAAGAATGTGTTTTATGTTACACTTATTCTATTATATTACCGCAATTATTTCTCGTGTTTGAGCATGTACAAAATTACCTGTATCTTGCAATATCCTTGAATACTTTTGCAGATGTGAATCTCACATACAGGCGGGTTTTTGGTCTTGGAAAGGAAAGCAGACGTGCTTTCGGCTTCATCCCATCATCCCTGGGGGTCATCTTCACATCAGACAGGGGCATCCTGAATTCAGGCTGAGGGGAAGCATGAAGGAAGAGGATGTGTGTATACTCTGTGTGTGTGTGTGTGTGTGTGTGTGTGTGTGTGTGTGTGTGTGTGTGTGTGTGTGTGTGTGTGTGTGCTTGTGCTTGTGCTTGTGCTCTTTAGTTCACATTTCTGGGAACAGCTGCAGGCAGGACTTCCTGTTCTGCACAGGAAACAAAATGGCGGAGTATGGGAGGCCTGGAACAATGCTGTGAAAGTCAGCCACCACCCAGGTTAGAGAGCGAGGTGCTTGTGAATCAGAGGGCAGAGAGGTGAGCAACACACGTCCCATTACACCCCATTCTGCAGGAACCACGTGTTGGAACACCTTCCCTCCTATGGCCTTTGTGTAGAATTCAAAGCAGTTTTTTTCCATGGCAGGTATACTTGAATATTAAACAGGTCATGTTTGAACACAAGCTAAAACACAACAGTTCACAACAGTTTCTAGACGTTATGTTGTCAAATGTTGAAAAAACATCTTGGAAAAGATCAAATATACAGTACTGTGCAAAAGTTTTAGGCAGGTGTGAAAAAATGCTGTAAACTAAGAATGCTTTCAAAAATATAAATAATGATTGTTTATTTTTATCAATTTACAAAATGCAAAGTGAGCGAACAAAAGAAAAATCTAAATCACGTCAATATTTGGTGTTACTACCTTTTTCCTTCAAACCAGCATCAATTCTTATAGGTACTTGCAAAAAGTCAGGGATTTTGTAGGATTGTAGTCAGGTGTATGATCAACCAATTATAGTATATAGGTAGTTATACTGCATCAGCAAGGTCTCTCCCAGACAAATATTTCAAAGCAGACTGGTGTTTCAAGATGTGCAGTTCAAGCTTTTTTGAAAAAGCACAAAGAAACTGGCAACGTTGAGGATCGTAGACGCAGTGGTCGGCCAAGGAAACTTAGTGCAGCAGATTAAAAACTCATCAAGCTTATTTCCCTTCGAAATCGGAAGATGTCCAGCAGTGCCATCAGCTCAGAACTGGCAGAAACCAGTGGGATCCAGGTATACCCATCTACTGTCCGGAGAAGTCTGGCCAGAAGTGGTCTTCATGGAAGAGTTGCAGCCAAAAAGCCATACCGCCGACATAGAAACAAGGCCAAGCGACTCAACTATGCACGAAAACATAGGAACTGGGGTGCAGAAAAATGGCAGCAGTTGCTCTGAAATATTTGGCTGTAGCTGAAGGCAGGTTGTTCACCGAAGGGCTGTAGAGCGGTACAATAATGAGTGTCTGCAGGCAACAGTGAAGCATGGTGGAGGTTCCTTGCAAGTTTGTGGCTGCATTTCTGCAAATGGAGTTGGAGATTTGGTCAGGATTAATGGTGTCCTCAATGCTGAGAAATACAGGGAGATACTTATCCATCATGCAATACCATCAGGGAGGCGTATGATTGGCGCCAAATTTATTCTGCAGCAGGACAACGACCCCTAAACATACAGCCAAGGTCATTAAGAACTATCTTCAGCGTAAAGAAGAACAAGAAGTCCTGGAAGTGATGGCATGGCCCCCACAGAGCCCTGATCTCAGCATCATCGAGATGCTTTGTTCAAGTGTACCTAGAAGAATTGATGCTGTCTTGAAGGCAAAGGGTGGTCACACCAAATATTGATTTGATTTAGATTTCTCTTCTGTTCATCACTGCATTTTGTTAATTGATGAAAATAAACTATTAACACTTCCATTTTTGAAAGCATTCTTAGTTTACAGCATTTTTTCATACCTGCCTAAAACTTTTGCACAGTATTGTATGTTTACTACATGTGTAAAGGTAATTGATGTGTGGATATTTAGATTCTTATCTGCCATTGCTAATACAAATGATGCTCTTCCTGAGGTGCAATGAATACTAAATAATTAAGGGGGCTTTGCCTCACCTGCCTCATTTAGTTCGGTTGAATCGGTAAGTTTCCCCCTTGGTGCGGTTTGTTGGACAGGTGTGAATGCAGGACCTAACAAGAGTACCAAGACTTCCTTGAAGCGGTGCTCTCTGTACGCTTTCAATAGAACTCAGGAGCGATTCGTTTATGGTGAGAACGTGATCCAACCTCGAACCGCCCCACCTATGTGTACTCCGCAAGCCTGAGCTAAATAGCTCCTGTAGTCAGGTGTGCTTTGCAATTTGCGTTGCGGCAGAGCAGCAAACTGTTAGCCTGGATGCCAGCCGAACTTAGCCCCGCCCACAACATTTGAGGTCGGGAAGTTCGGTCTGGACTTGATCCGTTGTGGAGTAACTATGCTCGAACCAGAGCTCTTTTGCCCAATCAAATTGTCAGGGCGGGCTTTATACGATGATGGACAGATGATCAACAGTAACGTAATCAACCACATCACCAAAGAGTGCTTGGGTTGAACTCATTTACAACAAAGATGGCTGCCATCGCATCTGTTATAGAAGATATCGACAGTGCATTCATTTTAAAAGAGGAACAGAGAACCGCGATCACGTATGTATTAGGCCTGCACGATAAATCGTTATAAAATCGCGATCTCGATTCACCCCTGTTCGTGATTACATTTTTAAATGACTTCGATTTTTTTTTTTTTTTTTCCTTCAATTAATTTATTGAAAGCATTTGACATTGACATTAAAATGTTTTAATTATGTAAAGACATGTTCAAGGAGATTAGATAGAGCCTGTATCAGGGCCATATTTAGTTCAATGTGTTATATGTCACTATATTTTGGTAGCCTACTGTACTTAAATGGCCAGTATGTACTTTATTTTCTTTATTCATTGAGGCCTCTATGTTTACAGCCTTGTGGTGATGCACAATGTGCTATAGGTGCCAAAAAAAATCTATGTTTGGCACTGCCAATTTGTTTTGTTTTGTCATGGTTCATGTGTGCAATAAACATTACACTTCGTGAGAAAAAAATCGTGGCAGAGAATCGTGATATCAATTCTAAGCTAAAAATTGTGATTCATATTTTTCCCCGAATTGTGCAGGCCTAGTATGTATACCCATTGCCACACCTGTCTGCAACAGGAAAACTGCCGCCTATGCCTTTGCTCTGTCGAAGCCTGTATTTGACTTGCAGCTTCTGTGACGTCTGTCTCCGTTGCTCTGATTGGTTGTAGGTCTATCCAATTGAGTGCAGAGGCATTTTCTTTCCTGGTTCTGTTGAAACACGCCCCACAGTCACAGCCCAATGGAGCAGTATCAGACTCATATTCTGACTAGAATCTGAGTATGACGACGTCAGGCTAGCAAACTGTAGCAGCTTGCAATGTTTCTCTCACAGAATTAGCTCATTGTCACTCACATTTTCGTGGTCAAACCAGCCGCTGCTGAAGTTGGAGACGACGACGGCAGAGCAGAGCAAAGTCTCGGAGAGCATAGCAGACGTAGTAACTTCGCTCGCGAAACAATGTCTGAAAAATATTTAAATGAAATAAGCTGGTTTGACCATGGAGATGCAGAAAATATGCACTAGTCCAGAACACAGGACCTTCCTGACACATCCTGTATTTACTTTTTTGCTCCCACCCCAGACACATCTGACCAATATGTGGAACGAGCATTCTTGCATGGTTCATAGTGATATATTTTGGTTCGCTTGGATTTTTCTCTGTGTGAAATGAAATCGAAGGGGAAAATGCTCCAAGTTTTCAAACTCATCAACTGATTCGGACCAGAGCAAACAGACATAGGTGTGAAAACACCCTAAGTATGGTCTACTGTCTAAAGCACAGTGTACATGATTTCATATATGATTACATTAAAGATAAACAATGCTTAAAAATGATTAAAAAAAATAAATAAATTACAGCCAACAAAACAATGAAACAAACAGAAAACAATCACATTTGCTGACCATTTCCTCTCACAACACTTTTGTCACAGAGAATTCAGGCTCTCTGCCAAAATGACTTTTGTCATGAACATTCTCACGTTTCAAAACTGATCAGAATAGCAACAAGGATGGAAGTTTACAGTTACGTCTTTGTTTTCCGGTCACAGGCACTATTTTTAGCCTTTAAGAGAAATAATAATCTGCTTTGTGCCTGTTTTGTATCCTTTGTAGATAAGGAACTGCCTTTCCTATCTGCCACTTTTCTGTGGCTGGAGCCTTGTTCTCAAATAATTGACATTGATAGTAGCTGGAAAAGAGCATTTGGGTGCTTCATTTTAAACATAAAATACTCAGATGGAGTAGAGGAGGAGATGGCGGCAGTGTGGAATTTTAGACAATAGAAATATTTAGGCCAAGTTACTGCAGAGCTTAAAACTGAGCTATTACGTAATGTAACCCTAAATGCTACTCCGCCACAGATTTCTGTTCACTTTTGTTCCATTTCCAATCTAACCACCTACGGTCTCCCGATAGTGCCCTCGAAAATAGAGGTGTGATAAAGCCAGGATTAGAAAACACGGGTAAATATTGGAGATGCATTTAAAAGATGGAGACAGCTTAGAGCCTAAAAGGACGCCGAGCTGACTAATTTCCTCCTAATCAGGGATGCGTTAAACTTCATTCATTTATATCATGGCTAACGTAGGGAGATCATTTTTTTATTCATTTCAACATTCTTGTGCTCGCATTAAATTATATAGAGTAGCTACTCGAGTTACTCGCAAAAAAATGAGACACAGCTGGGGAAGTGATCCTGAATGGTGCTAACGCCGCTATGCTAATACACGCTAACTGCTAACGAAGGATCCAAGACATATGCCAGAAACAGCAAGTTTGACTTCCTCATAATGTAAACATGCAATTTAACTGTGGCAAAACACCCCGTAGCCTGAATTTTTGGATTGGGACACAGTGTTCTCTACAGGTTTCTTTGCAATGTATGTAACGTTATGTTATGTTATTGTGGCTAAAGTAACCATCGCCAGCTTCAAGGTTATGATATGTTGGACAGTAAGATGATTCCCACTTTCTTACAAACTGGTATGCAACCATAATGTGTAATGTACTGACTGTACAGTGTATAGACGAGCTGTATAACAGGTCTGGAAGTAGAAGGACCGACAATCTCCCCCCTGCTGAAATTGTCCCCCGCTTCTGTTCAGCGGGCGTAGCCGACAGATGACTGTGAGGTCACGGTCTTTTTAGCAAAAGGTGGTTGTCAGTCGAGCAAAAAGCTTTTTAGCGGTCGTTGTTACAATTAGTCGATAAAAGATCACTGTCAGCCAGGTACAGAGCTCAGAGAGAGCATGGGCTTTTATAGCCGTCAACATAGCAACATCTAGAAACTCCACTGTGCTGTGGAGTAATGTCTGGAAATGCGAGACTAGCATCAAGCTAGCATTGACATTGTGTGACTTTGAGTTTAGCGTTCTCAACCTGGCAACTCCCTTGAACTTCGATGCTGGGGAGGAGGGGTCAGGGGAGATGACTCTTTTCAGTATTTTGAATTTGGACTGCAGTAACCATTTCAAACACTAGCTGTCAGTATTACATATTGGACCTTTAAAACACAAGCTGCTTTCAAAGGTAATGGGAAGCAGAGATATTCTGTCATATAACAAACTGATAACTGCTCCCTGCAGAATCGTTTCCATCAAACATCTTTGTGAGTGAAACAGCAAAGAATACTGCTGCACTGTCTCCCTCAGCTGAGAAGCCTCTGGGATATCATGTTTCAGGTGAGGAAAAAGTTAGAGACACTTCTTCTTCCTTCCCTTATCGCACTTCACAGATGGCTTTTATTTCCAGACACACATGTGGATACATCTGAGCTTTCTCTTTATATGGCCTGATATTTAGCTCCCAAAAAAAGATAAGGATGAGAGGTAGCCCCCTCAGTATAGATAAGTGTGATTTAATGTAATGGAATGTGTCACTGTGAAGCTATAGGAATATTTATTTTTGTTTCCTTTAAAGTCAAATTTGTAACAAAAAATTCAAATTAATCAAGCAAGAACATTCATATCACTTTAACTGCCAGCAATATAAGACATTATTATTATTATTATATTCTGAGAACTATAATGACAATCTTCTAAATTTATGTAAAGGTCTTCTAACAGCTTGGCTTTCATGCTTTAATCATAACTAAATTTACAAAGAGAGCCATATGGCCAGACATCAAAAGTTACTTTCAGCCAGAGCTCATTATTAGGTCCTCTTGTTCTCTTCTAGTGATAAACTTACATAACCACCCTAAATTAGTTTCATGGTGTTTTAAACCAGAATTATAAGACATCATAGTCATTTTATATCATTATCTAATTTCTCAGTCTAGGCAAGTTTATTTATATAACACATTTTAGCAACAAGGCAATTCAAAGTGCTTTGTGTAAAACATTAAAGAATAATTTAAAGAGAATAGAAAATAAACACAAGCTAAAATAGAATAAGGTAAGGTTTAAAATACAAGAATAAAAGTGATAGTGAAGTGTAAAAAATAATAATACTTGATTTAATAGAAGACAACATCAAACAGAAAAGATTTAAAAGAGCTGAGAGTTGCAGTGGATGTGCCGTTTTTTAGGAGTTTGTTCCAGATATATGGAGCATAAAAACTGAACACTGTTTCTAGACTCTGGGGACAGAAAGCAGATCTGTCCCAGGCAACCTGAGAGGTCTGGATGGTTCATAATGTATCAGAAGATCAGAAATGTATTTTTGCCCCAAACCATTCAATGCTTTGGAACAGTAGTATTTTGAAATCAGTTCTCATCAGACATTTAGCCAGTGTAAAGACCTCAACTGGAGTCAAGTGATTCACTTTCTTGGTCTTATTAAGGAGGACTCGAGCAGCAGCATTCTGAATCAGCTGCGGCTGTCTAATTCATTTTTTAGGGAGACCTGTAAAGTACTGGTATTCTGACCTTGAAAGGTAATGTTAAGCATGCATATACAGTACAGTGCAAAACTAAGATTTTCATATCAGGCACTACAATAGGCAATACATTTATCCTGGTCATGAACATTGATTGCTGTAATACATTTATTTATCTGACCTCCTATTTTCATTTTTGTGCTCTATGCTGCTGATGAGCATCGTGAGAGAAGGTACAGCATGTCCCAAAGAAATTAGGAAGAGTTTATACACACTGTGCATGAACACACATTGATTAGAACAGCAAATTGATGAAAAACATTTGATGACTCTGGATGCCAATATTTGTGTTTGCTAAAGCAGCACATATGCCTACAGCAAACTTTTCTGTCCGAATAAAAATCACCCTCTTATGTTTGAATGCGGGTAAGAATATATTCTGGGGAAGCGATGGAAGAACAAGAAGTCAAAGGCGTGAGGGCCTGCACACCTTGTCTCCGTTGTCTGCCTCGTGACAGCCAAATAACACATTGTGTCATGCAGACGCACATTCTGTGTGCACATTTCCAACAGTAGTTCTTTGATCACAACCTCTCTTTCTCTGAAGGGAAATGTCAGGCAGTACAGGTGCATCCCACAGTCCTACATTTCATGAATAACATGAATATGGCTTAAGGAATTAAAGAAAATGTACAAATTGCGCTTCTTCCAAGGATAAGAACCTATAGATAATGAAGATTTGCTTACTAGGGGCAAATTGTGTCCTGAAAATGAACAGTGTTTCATTATTGAATCTGCATTGAATATGTTTTTAGCCAGCTGACAAGCTATAAACACGACATATTATCACCTTGTAGAGTTTTTCAAATGGTTGCTTGTTTACACACCCAGCAGATACAGAGCAACATTAGCATTCATTTGAAGTCGTGTTTGTGTCTAAATGTAAGTCCAACATTCACTCGTTTTGCTCTTCACCATCTTCTGGGGGAAACATCTGGCTCTTAAGCTTCCTAAACACTTCACTGCAGCTAGTCACTAACTTTGTCTATCTGCTGTTTGGTGCTGAGCATGTAGTGTACAGTGAAATTATCTGAGCTTTTTTAGCTGAAAACATCTTTTTAATACTGCTGAAAACAATTCTCATTAGAGTGGAGACTGAATCAAAACAGGAAAGTTGTAAACCGAAAAACTAAACGAAACAAAAATGAGCTAAGAGATGTTAAAAATCTCTGTAGAACTGAAGGGAACTAGCCTAGAAATCTAGACGCACCCTAGCGGCAGCAAATGTAATTTGCAGCCAGGGTCAGTCTAGCAACTCTCCGTTGGCTTGCAAGCTGGAAAAACCAAGTTCTGGTCAGGCCAATCAAGTCGTGTAGAGTCGGTGGGCGGGCTTAACATAAGGATGGCAGAGTTGCGACGGTTCTGCGTGAATTCCCTGCTACCTGAAAACAAAGAAGATGGCTGCAGCTGGCGAACAGCGGTCTTTCGATTCACCTTTGGCCGAGACTCTGGAAGACTTGGAGTTAAGCACTGAAGTAATTCTTAAAAAAGGAAGATGTGTTCGGAGTTTTGCCGACCAGATACGGCAAAAGTTTAATCTATTAACTAGCGTTGCTCTGGTTGGCTATGAGTGCAGAGGGAATTTGAAAGACAACCGTTTATCCCGCCCCTCGGATTGAGCCCTGCCAATGGTGAGTTCCCAGACCCAACATCTTGATGTGGGTCTGGCTTGTCAGGCTAGAAGGGAACTGCAGTACTGGGTGATTATTCTCAGTGGGTGTATCACTACAAGCAACCCATTTCACACTGCATAGTCATTTTCTGACTTTTATTTCTTGATTTTGGTGTTAGTACTCTTCATCTACACAACGTCACAACTTTCAGGCTCAGTCTTAAGACAGGACTTTGACTAAACAAGAATGAAAATGTCCTCTACAAGTATTAATCTGTAGAGGATGTGCCTGCATTACTTTTATAATGACTCAAAAGTTAATAATTCAAATAATTTCACTTGTCAAGTTAGTAAAAACACTGACAATGTCCTTAAACAAGAGTGATTGTCTAATTTTTTTATTTGGCCTTCCTACTGTATTAACTCATTATTAAAAAACACTGTCTTTCATCATTTTGAGAGCCAATGTGTAGGAGGCTAAGAGCAACAGCACTCCTTTGTAATTTGGCCACTGTAAGAATGTCTCTGTAAGAATGGGAGTTGGATGTGTGACATCCAAATTCATATACTCAAAAAAAGTGCGAATTTACCAAGTTTTCAGTCTCTACATCTTCTGTTCTCTTCACTTCACAAACTGTTCCTGTGGTAGGATCTTAGGTTACCATGGAGACAGAATCACCCACATGTCTCATCACAAGGAGCCTCTCTATCCATGACAACACAGCTGTTTCCTCTATCCTTCACATTTGGTACATTGCTCATCCCTTTGTATATTCTGCACAATATTTGAATTAAAGAAGCTTTAGAGCAGAACATCCTGCCTTAACTTCTGAAGACCTTTACCATTGCTCCCGTGATAAGTGGCTCTGACAATTGCCACCGGTCTAAAGTAATGTTTGAGCAATGCAACTATGCTGACAGGCTTCTGCTGGTAGCCTCTCATGTGGTTGAGCTTTGGGAGAGCCATATTGCTGTTTTTTTAAAAACCTTTTTGGAGGTTATATACGTCTTTAAATATATATAGTACAAAGTTAGTTTGTGGGGGACAAATTTATGTGAATTAAATGTTTTGGCATTTGAATTGAGAAACACCTTTTTAGCATTTACTCTGCATCATCTTCACAAATATGGGCATTTCCACAGCTGCTATTTAAAACAAGTCATACAAAGAGGTAATCTTGTAAAATATGGAAGCACACAGCATGACGCAAGTGACGCATATACACAAACACCTACACAAGTAGTGCGTCTGACTACAGAAAGAGGAAATTGCAGTGCCCACTCCCACTGCTCAGTGTTCCAAGCATTTAGCAAAATGAACAGAACACAGGCTTAACTGACAAGTTTGTACTACAGGATTTATGCAACATTTCCGACCTCTTACACTGGCTGTGTAGGATGGGTTAAAACACATGAATCAAGCATTTTGTGTTTTGCTATCAGATAAATACATATACTATCTATCTATCTATCTATGTATCTATCTATCTATCTATCTATCTATCTATCTATCTATCTATCTATCTGTCTTTCTGTCTGTCTGCCTTTCTGTCTGTCTGTCTGCCTTTCTGTCTGTATGTCTGAGAGCTCAGTGTGGGGCCAGGGAGAGAAGGAACACTGCTAATACTCAGAGTCTTGGTTATTGCATGCCCTCGAACTCACCAACCCCAACATTACCTGAGGAGACATGACAGATTCACTACAGTCCGGAGAAGTTTGTGTACCAGCTCATAATGGCTGCATTACATAAAGTCATGGTGATGGGTGCTTTATGGGATGATTTAATAAATAAACTATCAGTCATGCTACAGTCTGGGTTAGTGTACTTAACGTTTTTTTACAATATTTCTGTGGTTGATTGAGTTAGTAATGCAAATGATAACTTTCTGAACTCTTAAGGTTGTTATTGTATATTCAGTCCTGACTTACAGTGCATTTTTAGGTTATTTACCATCCATCCCTGAGTTCTATAATGGAGGTCAAGGCCTGCAGCTGCTAGAGCAACTACATTCTGAACGTATAAGCAACATTGGATCCCTTTACTGTAAAAGACATAAGCCCCAAAATCTGCAAGCACACTTTATGTGATACATACAGTTGTGTTCAAAATAATAGCAGTCCAACATCACTAACCTCATAAATATAATAATAATAATATAAATATTTCTACATGGCAAAAAGTCATAGAAAACCAACAGACCCAACAGTCATGACATGCATGCTGCTCATTCTGTGTAATTGAATCTGTAATTGAAAGGGGCATGTTCAAAATAATAGCAGTGTTGTGTTCAATTAGTGAGGTGATTGATTCTGTGAAGAAACAGGTGTCAATTATGGCCCATATTTAAGGAAGGAAGGAAGCAAATGTTGTGCATGCTGGTTATAGTGCATTTCATACTGAAATACTCAGCAAAATGGGTCGTTCTAGACATTGCTCTGAGGAACAGCGGACTTTGATTAAAAAGTTGACTGGAGAAGGTAAAACATATAAAGAAGTGCAGAAAATTATAGGCTGCTCAGCCAAAATGATTTCAAATGCCTTAAATGGCATCCAAAGCCTGAACAACGTGGGAAAAAACGGTCAACTACCATTCGAATGGATCGAAGAATAGCCAAAATGGCAAAGGCTCAACCAATGATCAGCTCCTGGAAAATCAAAGAAGACTTAAAGTTACCTGTGAGTACTGTTACGATCAGAAGAAGGCTATGTGAACAAAGCTATCAGCTAGAAGCCCCTGTAAAGTCCCATTGCTGAAAAAAAGACTGCCAAAGGACACATTGACTGGCCGAAGGAGAAATGGTGCAACATTCTGTGGACTGATGAGAGCAAAATTGTTCTTTTTGGGTCTAGGGGCCGTAGACCGTTTGTCTGACAACCCCCATGCACTGAATTCAAGCCACAGTACACTGTGAAGACAGTAAAGCATGGTGGTGCAAAAATCATGTTATGGGTATGTTTCTCATACTGTGATGTTGGGCCTAATTATGGCATACCAGGGATCATGGATCAGTTTCAATACATCAAAATACTTGAAGAGGTCATGTTGCTTTATGCTGAAGAGGAAATGCCTTTGACAACAAGACAATGACCCAAAACACACCAGTAAGCGAGCAAAGTCTTGGTTCCAGATGAACAAGATTGATGTTGTGGAGTGGCCAGCCCAATCCCCAGACCTCAATCACATAGAAAACTTGTGGGGTGACATCAAAAATGTTGTTTCTGAGGCAAAACCCAGTAATGCACAGGAATTGTGGAATGTAGTGCAATCGCCCTGGGCTGGAATACCTGTTCACAGGTGCCAGAAGTTGGTCGACTCCATGCAATACAGATGTGAAGCAGTTCTCAGAAATAATGGTTATGCAACTAAATATTAGTGCAGTGATTCAAAGTAAAGCAAACCCTTGAGACATGTTTCAGTTTATACAGTAAATGTTTGAGTTTGTAAAGAAAAATGAAATAGCCTAAAATTCCTTTTTCTTCACTTTCTGTAAAGGTATAACACAAACTTGATCAATTTTGGTCATGTTTTGATTTGGAATTGAATGTGCAGTGTTCCCAATGCATTGATATTATGGAATTTAAAACTATTCTAAGGATTTTGAGCATTATTAACTTTTTTAAACACACTGCTATTATTCTGAACACAACTGTACATGACAAGAAAATATACACAATAGCCACACGAGGCCTGCCTGTCTGACTGTGAGATAAGCACTCCATCCTGTTGGAAAATGCACAACACACAAAAATGACATGCACACAGACCATCACACTTCAAGCCCTAAAGATTTAACGGTGAATGGTCAATGGTGTACAATGGCGTTTTTGCAGCTGAGAAATTGTTACCTAATTATAATGAGAAAACTTTATGCTAAAGGAGTGTGCAAGTCCCACTAAACCCCATTGGTACCCATGGCTGGCGAATTACAAGAGGAGTAGTCTTTCAATTTCAAAATAAGTTTAAAAATAATTTATGGACTGTGGGAGAATTCATAATACTCTTCTTCTGTGGCTTCTGTGTTTTCAAACTTCAGACTAGGCACTGAAACACACCTTGTGGGGACAGATTACAGTAAAGTCCCTAGAACAATTAAAGTTCTCACAGATGTTCATGCAGTAAAAAAGAACAGCATCAGGGTCCACTTTAAATAATGGTTTAGGTGTTTAAAAATGGCTAGGCACACATAATATCAGCAGACTGACCAGGGACACACAGGGCATGGACACTTTGGACCATGCAAGGTCTTTGACATTTTAAGGGTTTCACTTTTCTTTTTGAAAAACCAACATTTCTGCAGTTGCATTATTTGATCACACACATTTAAAAAAAGGGGGCTATATTGAGCAAAATTGTAGCATCTCTGACACTCACCTGTAGAGATGGGCTGTTAAGAGTACTTCAAAATCTATTTTAATTTCCATAGAATCCTCTTCATTGCAGCTGTTACAGTGATAGCTAACCTTTGGACTCACCTCCATGTATGTACTTACTGTTAGTTATGTGTGCTTAGAGTAATACACCATAAAAACCTTAAGGGACTGAATAGGTGGTATTTTCATTGAGACAACTAGACATTTTGGGGATTTGACTTACTAATTCTATTTTAACACAAATGGTCTAACGTTATTGTTGTGAGATGGAGGAAAATGAAAAAAAACAATTATTCTTACAGAAAAGTAATGTTAATGAAGCTGATTTTACTCTACAGCTGCCAATTGTTTACTTGCATCTGTAGCCACTACATGCCATAACATAACACTTTTCTAGGATTTCATGGAAATTGTATTATCCTACAGAAAGTGCAACAGCTTGTTTATATTACTCATCAATTATCTAAACTATAAACTGGCTAAGTCCTTCAGAAAGGTTTGTTGACACTGCAGGACATGCTCCGCAGCTGCTGACTGTTTAGTGATCCACATGTGGGGATAAATACTGTACTTGTAAACACACACAAATCTATGTCACTACACGTGTTGGAGTTTCACATGATTCACCCAAGAATATCAACACAATAGGCAGTCAGTGTTCATACAGTCATTGTTGGAGCCTGACTGAGGGTAATGTTTGGAGCACAGAGTAAATGGAAAATGCTAAAGCTGAGTCATGAAGAACCCACAGCTGTCACACATTGCCACCTGGTGGCTAGTATACTTTATAAAGGAACTGTCTCCAATTGTCTATGTAAATTACGCAGTGAATTATTTCATAATGCTGACTCCATAATGACAATGTATGCAATAAGAATATGAAAATATGATGCATGTGGTTAACATGCTTTATTTACTGTAATTTCTAAACAGCATGATCATTTAAAATGAATTAAATTTGGTGTTTAGTTTTAATTACAATTACAACATAGTTGTGTATGTCTGCATCAGCCAATTATATTGGAGCAGCGTTAAATTAGAGTTTGCTGTTTTTTTCTGAGATGCATCACAAGTTTTTTTCCAATCGTTTTCATTATATACATTTTTATTTGGAATAAAAAATAAATAATTTGATTGTTATTATACACCTGTTATTTATGCTTTTATAATATTGTAAAATGTCCAGCTTGTGGAGCAGCAGTGGATTTGATCTCTTTTTCCATCCAGTCTTGGGCACAAAAGCAGTAAATACCCCTATACAGAAAAGTGTTTTTTAACAAGGGCATTTCCACCTCCTTGTGCAGAGATGCAGGGTTAAATAATGCTTTATTCATAGTCTGACACTATTCACAAGAAATATCAATAACAATATACTGTATCAAAAGACTCACACAGGACTTGCAGTTCACTTAGTGCAATATCAACCAGTGACGTATCATACAAATTAGAATCAATAAATATGCAGCTGATGTGTCCATTTGATCTGAATTATAATTTATAATTATGAGGAAGTTATTAGTATTACAAAGGGTTTGCTGTCTGTCAGTCCCTCTAATAGCACATCACCTGAGTGGGCAGTTGCTGGACAATCACAAAACCAGTGTAGGTGTGTGCCGCAGTGTTAATCAGCCACATCCGTTTTACACTGTAACAATGGATTCTGACCCTTTGTCACCCACCTCTTCATAATCTACGTCAGAGGATAACTTGTGGACCCGACAGTTTCACTCATTAGGCAAGGGCCCACGTCTTCCTGACTACATTGTTCTGTAAAAGTAGGCTTCAAATGGGATTTCAAATGACTAAGGTAATCATAAATCAGCAGCAGAGAAAACAAGGATGAGAGACGGATAGTAATGGCCGCTCTTATTTAACACTACTTGTACAATCAAATAGGGTCAGCTGTGCACAGGGAAACACAAACAGTAAAAAAGGGTATTACTACCTATCTAGAAGAAGAAGCAATACTTGGGACAGCCATTCAACTTAGGTATTAAAAGTCTCTTTCAGGGGTGTCAAACCTTTTTGAGTTCACGGCCCATTTGATCTCAAGTGGGCCGGACCAGTAAAACCATTGCATAAATAACAACACCTTCAAATGTGTCCCTTTCTTTTAGTGTAAAATGAATTATGGTCCAACTTAGCTCAGGTAAGAAGTTAACAGATGTGGCCTATTGAAGGATGTGCCTCTGAACTGTCCGACCCATTTGTTTGCAGAGTCCTCCAAACAAAGCCCACACTACCCGTCCTACGCCTTACGGGGGATTTTGTTTTTCAAACAAAGAAGTGTTTACTTGCTGTGACAAGTTTAGAAAAAATATGATCCCAATGACAAATTAAACGGGACCAATATGTAAACAACAACCGGTTGCTAAACAGGAGTTTAACTGAAGAGTTTGCCACCCACCACTTGCAACCAATGAGTCAGCATGGCTGATAGTTACAGTATATATTCTTTATATTACTTTACAACATAATGATTTGTTTATGCCCATAGATTTGATTAGTGCCACTTGCAATGTTTCTGCATGTATATGTTACAGTAATGTATGCATTGGTGTGGTTGTCTTTAGATGTGAATTTACAGTATATATGCATTTGAGGTTTTTAGTCAAACAGACTTAACCTAACTTAAATCGCAGCACTCACAAAGCAAAATAAAATCTTTATTGACACAAGCTCAAGTTCAAAACAAATGTATTCACTTGACAGCAAAAACACATGACTAAGTATCTGTTGCTGCAGGAAGGACGCCCACCTCCCTTCCTGGATCAGGAAGAGACAGGAAGCAGTTTATCGCCAGCGCCCTGTGCATAAACATCTGCAGATTCCCTGACAGCAGCAGCTGGTGCAGGACTCACCTTGAACTAGTAGCAACCTTCAGCTTCTGCTGTGTACAATATAACACTGTGTAACTATTTAAAGACCCTAATGTACACATTATGATGTAGAGTGAAGTCCACCTTTACCCGTGCCTGCCTAAAGAATCAACCTGTTTTTACATGTTACTATATGATCAAATATGACGAGGTTTCACCGTCATCCGAACCAGGAAGGGAGGGAGAAGGAAGGAAAGATGGAGTGAATCTCAGTGGTGTTTAGAGTAGTCATACTTTTACAGTAAAGGGTACTCTTGCCCTCTGCTGGCCTGTAAAATCACTACATTTCAAATGTATTTCTGAAAAAGATTATTGTACATAATTGTTTTAATTTAGTTAGTTCAAATCACTATTTGAGAGTTCAGATATTTTACATAAATATGTATGAGTAGTCCTACATGATGGATGGAAATTAAAATAGCAAAACTGCTGTTACAACTATAAGCTATGAGAAAAAATAGTACAAGTTTCAATTTGTTAGAGATCTAATTTTGTTTTCATAAACAACATGTAGGCTAGGTGATTTGTAGTTTTTAGTAGCTTTAACAGTCTATGATTAGCAGCCTATAGGCTATAGCCTATATACAAATTAAAGAAAATTATCCTATATGGAATGATCTAACCGAAAATCTCACTATATTTCCAGGCAATGTGACCCAAATTAAAAGCTCTTACAGGAATACAGCCAGGGTCTGAAAATGTTAACTGTGATAAAATCGAGCTTTTTAAATACCATAGCTGCGGTAAACAGGCGAGCAGGAAATCAGCTGGGATGTTCACAGAACATTCTAGGAATGTTCTGGTAAAATGTCATTGTGTGTAGTATTAACAAGCTCAACGCCATGCTATTAATTCATTTTGGAAATGGCGATTTCATTTCTATATTTGTGTTTCTTATATTTTCATACAGTAGGTTACCGTTGATAAACTATTCCCGTTAGTCTGATTAGAGGTTGGCATCTTTTAGTGGTTGATATGAACAGCGTCACGACTACAATGGTCACCTGGATTTCTGATTGGCTCAGAGCGCTGATCCGGGTACTGCGCAAGAACGAGCCCATTAGCTAAAGGTACCAATATGGCGGAGGTAAGAGGGAAAACAGGGGAGAAGCAATCGATCTTAAATCGATATTTTTAAGTGTTGTGTGTTATATTTTTCATTTATATGTTATCGATTGAAGAAACAATAGTTTTTGCCTTCTGTATAGCGTGTTTCGTGTCACAATTGTCATTTTTATTCCTCTAAAATATGCTTGAATGTCTGGACTGATCCTTCACTACAAGGCCGCTGCGCCTCGCTCAGCTGCTTTGGTGTATCGGCTGTGTAAATTGATACGTAAATTTTACGTTAGCTTGCTGGTTAAAGGAAATAACTGATTATATCGTGTTTGTTATGAATGGAAATTTATTTTTTCTATTTGGGCTAAATTAGCGGCACCTGTATTGTAAAGATCATCCAACTCTATCGATTGCAGTACCGAGCAAACCAAATTACTGTTTACATTTGTCGATGCATAACGTTAACGTTAACGGTAAGCTTTGGGGTTAGCTTGCTGGATAGCTAGCTAACTGTTACAGGAGCCGACACTGCGTAAACTGAACTGTCCCCCTCAAGATATTCCGCTATTTTTACTTCGACCGTCTCTTACGAAATAAATAATTTTAATTCCAAGGTATAAAGGTACATTTTGCATTTATGCTCTGGTTTTATTCGTTTGCAGGCTTCCCTAGGGAGTTCAAGTCCAGGTAAGAAAACCGTCGCTATAAATTGAGTATAAGTATGCACAGTTTATGATGTACTTAATTAAATGTATCTATGTTTCAATGACACAATTTTGCACAACATAAATGTCGAGATTAAATTATACAATCTATTATGTTTTATCAGAGAAAATTACTTTGAAATTGACAATGTAATGCTTTTTTGATTGCAATATAGTAACTATATGTGTATGTATGTAGTATATGTGCATCAAAAAAAAGAACCTAATTTGTGTTATAAGACTGACATTTAAGATTCTTTTTGCCTTCTCTCTCTCACTCAGTTGGCTCTTTATCGTCGGAGGACCATGACTTTGACCCAACAGCAGAAATGTTAGTCCATGAGTATGATGACGAAAGGACTCTAGAGGAGGAAGAGTCTCTGGATGGAGGAAGGAATTTCAGCTCAGAAATTGCAGATCTTGAAAAGGTAAACTAAAAAATGCACAAAATGCAGGATCTATCTATGTAAAGTGCCAGTTTAAAGCCATTTTAAAGGTTATTATGTATTGTTAATGCAAAATCCTGAGTGTATGTCTTCTTAATGCCGTAGGGCTGCAAATATTGACACTGGAAAAAGAAGTGTGGTATTGTAACACAATGACAATTGCTTGTGTGACCTTAATCATGATACGGGGTAGGGGTGCACGATATTGGGGGGGGGGGAACTGACATTGCGACGTATATTGCAATAAAAAAATAGTCTACAGGTAAGTTTACCCTCACCTTTGCAGGGGCATGCGCCCCAGAAGAAAATTTTGTAGCCGACATCTGGTATACTTTAAGAGCAAAGTTTGTGCTCTTGTTAACAATGTTGTGCTCTTCTAAACAATTTTATCTTTCATCTACCTTTCACTCAAGTGAAAAGTGTGTGTGTGTGTGTGTGTGTGTATGTATATATATATACACACACAGTGAATTTCCCCAGTGTGGGATGAATTAAGTTCTTATGTTATATGAATGATGATGAAACAGCAAAACTTATTTTGCCTCTCCTCTTGTTTTCCTACCAGGAGGGGAACATGCCTTTGGAGGAGCTTTTGGCCATCTATCGCTATGAGGCCTCAGCAGGGTCTAGTATAGACAGCTCCTCTGGA
Organism: Sander vitreus; assembly: GCF_031162955.1. Taxonomy (NCBI): domain Eukaryota; kingdom Metazoa; phylum Chordata; class Actinopteri; order Perciformes; family Percidae; genus Sander; species Sander vitreus. The sequence continues at coordinate 20,478,962 of NC_135859.1, read as the reverse complement.
GACCTGACTGATGAGCTGCCTGACATGACTCTGGACAAGGTAAATAAATGCTGTAATGTAGTGAATAAATATATTTGGGAAAAATAATTAGAAGTAAATGTATTCATCTTCAATATGTAATTCAGGTATTCTGTTGATCATCCTTGGTCTGTCCCAGTATACAATAGACATAATTATTTCTTTCTAGGAGGAAATAGCTAAAGATCTGCTGTCTGGAGACTATGAGGAGGAGACCCAGTCCTCAGCTGATGATCTGACCCCTTCAGTCACCTCCCATGAGGCTACCGATTTCTTCCCAAGAACACTTCGATGTAAGTACTTTTTGTCTGTAGCTTTGTAAGATTTAAGCTTGCAATACAATACAATGCAATAATTCAAAAATAAGCTACCAATTCAAAAGAAAAGAAAGTTCTCACTCACAAAGGGTAGAGTGCCTTTTCTTAGAGTTGAGCACAGAGTACTACATTAGGTTAAATGTGCAACTGATTTATTCTCATGATTCATTAAATTGTCAATTGTTTTAGGATTAATAATTTAGTTTATAAAATGTGAAATAGTAAAAAATAAATAAATAAATGGTCATCACAAGTTCTCAGAACCCAATGCAATTTTTTTAAATTACTTGTTTTGTCCAACAAATATATATTTAATTAACAATAACATGACATAATAAGGTCTCATTCTCTGTGAATGCCAACGTTTTGGCATTTTTGCTTGATAAAAAATAAAACTGCTCTTGTTGGTGATTAATTTTCTGTCTACTTGATTAATGGAGTAATCGTTTCAGCACTGACATGTTTTGTCAATGAACATTATGACCATGTCATGAACCAGCTGTGTGTGCATACTTTGAGCTTTCCAAGACATTTAGGTGAAGTTATGTAGTAAGTGTGTTGGAGGAAATTCAACCAAATATGGATACTGATTTAGAGTTTTTCTGACCGATAGCCGACCCTCGTTAACCGATCAGTAACCTTAACCAACAAGCAGGCAACTGAGTCCCAGTTCACCGTTCTGGGAGACTCGCACATGCTTTCCACATTCTGCGTCCAAAGACAGCTGCAGACTTGTACCGATCATGCAGCCACAATCTTGCGTGCATGCATTGTTGTGGACACATGCAGCAACTTTCCCAGTACCGCTTGCATGTCCATGCGATCAGTACAAGTATGCAGCTGACCGGATTTTATGCCCGAGCCTGGCATGTAGCTGGCCGTTGTAAGGGCGGTCCAGCAGTCAGTCGTGAGGGCCACGAACTTGGCAGAAAAAAAGAGCTTAAAACGCAAATAAATGCAAGTTAACTAGCGGTTAGGAAATAGATTGTATAGCCTATTCAACTTTTACCATGCAACAAACATGTTTTAATTACTTAAAATATGTTTTAATATTGTTAGCTACTGAAAGTATTAATCGGTCAAAAGTTTTATTGTTGGTTAAACAGTTAATTATTAACATGCCTAGAACCAAAATTGACACCAGGTTCGGTAGGTAAAGCATCAGCCCGTAGCACACAGGAGGTGCAATTTGAAATGAGTGTATTTCAAGGTATTTATGTGTTGTTTATTTCATCATCAGCTAATGCTGTCTCTGATGGTGATAAAGAGTCAGAGTGTGATGAAGATGGCCCAAGCCCAGAGGACTCAAGAAAGGTAAATGTCACATGTTGGAACCCATTAAGAGAGGAATACATAAAGTGTACTTTATGTTTTAAGTTGAATCAACACTGGTTTGCTAAACATGCTCTGTATTTTTGATTTTGTTTTTGGTTTGATTTTTATCACAGGAAATAATGGTGGGAACACACTACCAGGCAGAGGTCCCTTCTGGCCTCTGTCACTACAAAGATGGAGAGAAAGGTGACTGCTGCTTTTTTAATTTCAGCATGTGTGCCTGACTCTTTGTTTATGTGATTGCTTAGTATATTTCTATCCATAACATACTCTACACAAGGTGACTAATCTTACTTTAATGTATTTTGTTATGCAGTTTATGAGGATGAAGATGAGTTATTATGGAGCCCAGGTATATTGCCAGAAAACAAGGTTAGAACATTCCTGTCGGACGTGTTGTCACGGACATCAGATGAAAAGGCAGGATGTGACAAACCATGGATGCATGTTCGAGACAATGAGCAGGTCAGTCATGTCTTTATTTATCAATCCTTTCATGTTGTAACACAGTGATGAGCATGGGCCATGTATGTGAGCTTATTCAGAGTGTATAATTTTTTCTTGACTCTTACCATACACTATAGCAATCATGCTATGAATTCTTCAGATTATTTGTTTCTAAAGTAAATGCGAGTCATATGGCCAATATTCCAGTCTTGACCACTCCACTCTTTCCACATAGGCTTTGTATGAGCTTGTCAAGTGCAACTACAACACCCGCGAAGCACTAGAGAGACACTGCAGCCGTTTAAAGTCCTCAAAAGGTAAGCACAGGAAACGTTTCCTACTGTATGCATGAAGCAAATGTCATTGGTACGTTAATAGCAATTAATACACTGTGAGCTCCCGGCATTGTCAAAAATAATTCTTAAATGTTGCTGATGGAAAGCTTTGCCGTCAAGTTGCTCATTCTGTTAAACTTAACTTTTAGGTTTCGGATATATATCTTCTAAAGGTCTTTGAATATTTGTCCCCGATTTACCCAGGGAGGAGCAAAAGTATGGGAACCACTCTTATATCCAACAAAAAGCAATTCAACAACCGTGTTACCTCGAAATTGAGTTTAATCAACACATCACTTACAGTCTACGGAAATATAAAAGTTATAGGTTTCACAAACGTATTTTGTTATTACGGAACTGTTGTATGTCTTTGTATAACACAGTGTACAGGGGATTGTATTTTTCTGGTCTTATTTTTTTCTAACCTTTGCATCTAAACCTTTATATCTACATATACCTTATATATCTGTGTGCTGTCATTTTTTGATTGACGTTCAAACATGGCGAGGATTTTGATATTTGATAACTTCATCATTTATATCCAGTTGTTGTCAACTTCAACATCATTTATTTAAAGTGCACATCACCCAGATCTCTGTTCACTTTACAAGTCAGTTAAAAAAATGTTGTGTTAATCTTTGTATTAATCAATCTGGTAGTGATGTAAGATTCAATCCTGTGTTTTGCATTATCCTGGTCAATCTACCCTTTTGTTTACATATGGATTGCATGATTGTGCGCCAAAAATGTATTAACACTAATTATGTCATATTTAATATCTCCAGATCAATACAGTGCATGGACTCATTGTTTTTCTTTCTGGAAGCAGAGAAATGCACTGTTTATATAAGGTCCTCCAAGCGATTGTAGGCCGTCCAGAAGCTTTTTAAAACATCATGGAATTACAGTGTCCTTGTAAAATAGATAAATAATTATGAAAATCAAGTCACGTAATCTCCAATATCTCTGCGCCTGGGCCTTTCCAAAGAGGGCTTCAGTGTGATCGTAGTGCTTACAAAAGCTTCGTAATCTGACCTGGAACTTCAATGACTTTTCTGAGACTTTGCACAATAATTCCAGAACGATAAATCCATGACTGAACAGTAATTTAGTCATCTTGTCATGTGAAAGGTGCTCTTTTACTGTTAGCCACTGCCATCTTGGCTTCTGACGTCAGACTGCTGGCTGTGTCGACCAATCACATGATGTCATGACAGGCAGCGTGCTCAGCCAATAAATAACCCAATTAGTGCGTTCCACTTGTACTCGGAACCCAGATTTTCTGAGGTCAAAGTCGGAAACCCGCCCCCTGACTTCAGATATCCAAGCTCGGAACTCGGACAACCTCCGAGTGCCCCGAGCTCAAAATCCAAAATGGATGCCCAATGCATCAACAGCAGTGAAAGCTGTAGTAACATACAGTTATTAGCACGTCTGTCTTATTTGTGTCTCACTAAATCAGTCATACACACAGTCCTGTCCAACTTCTATCTGTGGATATGTTGCTATGGTGTTTGTATGCACAAAAAACAGCGGAATGCGCTGTTATCAACTGGTATTGCTAACAATGGCTAACTTAGATAGAGCTAACCCCACGCTGAAAAATCTGACTTGTAAATCGAACGCATTCAACTTGGGTGTGACGTCATTCCCAGCTTCGAGGTAAACGGAACGCACTATATCCTGAAACAAGCAGGAGGGCCTTGTATGTAGTGTGTGTATTGTAAGTAGACACAGGCAGGACATTTAGGCAGCCCTGGATGTGGAAATGAGTTTGATTTGGCCTCCTGATATTTAATAGCAGACAGGAAATGCATTGGAGATGACACAACATTTTGGATAAAAGCATATGAACGTTTGTGGGAAGAAAATATAAATAGTTTTGTATTTGTGTTAGTCACTGTTTATTTTTGTTTTCCCTAATTGCGAAGACTTGGGATAACAATTTTCAAAAGCCAAACGTATTTGTTTATTATTGTTCTCTGTGTGATTTCAGTACATTTCTGTTCAGTTTTTTCTTTTGTTTATATAATATAATGTATACGTTCATGTGACATCCATCCAGCATACATATCCTGCAATATTACACAAGGAAACCAGGCGAACCAAAGATTGGAAAAAAATGGCTTAGACCCCAGAGCGTTAACATATATCTGGTTTCATTTCAGAAAAATCACCTCCGTGGTCAGAAGAGGAATGCAAGAACTTTGAGCATGCACTACAGATGTATGACAAGAACTTTCACCTCATACAGAAACATAAAGTGAGTCTTATTTCATGATCTTACGAGATTCCTCTTTCAGACGAGCATGAAAAGGTACACACACAAAGCTGTGAAAGTTTCTCATCCCTTTTTAATGACCGTTTTTCCCCCACTCAGGTCACAACACGAACAGTAGCTGAATGTGTGGCGTTTTACTACATGTGGAAAAAGTCGGAGCGCTTTGACTTCTTTGTGCAGCAGAATCGGTTTGGGAAGAAAAAGTATAGCTGCTATCCTGGTGTAACGTAAGTGGCAGAAGAAGAATCAGTTAACCTGTTGTATTCTCTTTGTTGTTTTTCTTATGTGTAATACAGTGAGAATGACAAAAGGTATACTGTACTTAATTTGAATGAAACTTACAATTAAACATGATTCTTTGTATCCAGTGACCTGATGGACCGGCTGGTGGATGAAGCGGAGGGCCTGGCAGTGGACAGTTCCTCCTCTGTGTGTTCAGGAGCAGGAGGAGGACGGCTGGAGGCCACCAGCGACCAACAGCTCAGCCTGCTGAACTCCATCACTGCCAGCGACCTCACAGGTCAGTAATGAGACTTAGTTCTGCATACTACACTGACATTTTTTGTATAAAGGTTTTTTTTGTAATGGCATACTATACTATGACTTTTTAATGGCATTTGTTACGGCATACTTTATTTTGACATTTTTATTGCATACTATTAAAGTTGTTCCGAAACCAGTATCGGAAATTTCTCCAATACTGCCTTGGTTTTAGCGAGTACGTGAGTTATGCATCGATCAGATATCGCGTAATTTATCAACTTTAAATTTCAATTTTATTTATAGTATGAAATCATAACAAGAGTTATCTCAGGACACTTTACAGATATAATAGGTCTAGACCACACTCTATAATTTACAAAGACCCAACAATTCCAGTAATTCCCCCCAAGAGCAAGCATTTAGTGCGAGAGTAGTTTTACTCAAATAAAACCAAGTGTGTCCATCTGCGGCCTGCAAGATCCTGCAAGCTAGTACTTGCCTCGACGCATCCCTGTGATTGGATGCTATGTGGAATTATGGGTGCATCATTTCAGCCAAGTTAGCTGTTTTTACCATGCATTCATGCTACACTGATTACAGAAAACGAGCCGAGCAAAGTTGTCACTCATCTGTCGATAGGAATGTACTTTTCTATGCTGTGACAAAAGTGTGTGTGTGTGTGTTGAAGCATTAAGTTGTTCAATTTGACTCATTTAGCGGCTGGCTAGCTTGCTAATTCCACCTGTCTTTAATGCTACACTGGTTACAGAAAATAAGCACTTGTTCTGTTTTTGTGTGTTCTTCTGTTTAAGTGTGTTTTTGTAACGTTGTTTAGCCGACAACAAATTGGGGCAAAACTGGGAGGAGTTCTCCTTGTGCCCCCCTCCCTCTGTCACAGAGACCCAGGCACGCCGGTGTGTCGGGGGTCTGCGCACACACTTGAACCAGTCTTGCTGACCAGAAATCAGTTCTTCTTTGACACTCCAAAACAGTAGCCTACACAGCAAGTTGCACTCTGCTGCCACTAGCAACTACTGTTTTGAGAGCGGTGAAGAATAATTTATTTCCGTTTTGGTCTGCTGGTGCAGAGCGTAACGTTCCAGTATAGTGCTGGGTATTGCCAATGATTTCCCAATTTGATACCGATTCGATATTAATTAGGTTAGGGGAATTTCAGTTACAATACCAATTTTGCTTGGATATAAAAAGTTGATCTCTTTCATTAATCAATATCAGATCACTCAAACAAAGATCGATTTTAATTGAAGAATCGATTATTTTAACCCAGCCCTATTCAGGAATTGTTAGTCAGAGCTGGTGTTTGTAAGATATTGCCAAAGTGCTGACATTTTGCTCTGGAAAATCCCACCAGTAAAACGGCGTAGGCACAGTATGAAAGGCTTTAGTTTCGAGGGGGTGGCACTAGTGTTTTTGCACTGCGGTTTCATACTGTTACTGTACTATTTAACATTTTGAATGCCTTTTGTTTTACTAAATTATGGCTGCACGCTAAGTCTTTTAAAATAATTATTTATTCCTAGATTTATGTATTTTTGTGCTTTTTCAGTTATGACTGTCAAACTAGATGATAAAGTTGTATGGCATTCATTCTCTGTATGCATTTGTTCATGGTTTACCTGAGCCAGGCCATACAACAATGATAGCAATCATATCACATCCATGCAGGGTTAGTAGTATACAGATGTTTTAAAAAAAAAAAAAAAATAGTATATATATTTTATTTTTTACGCACTGGTATCAGATCGGTACTCGGTATTGGCCGATACGCAACTTCCGGTATCGGAATCGATATCAGGAAGGAAAAAATGGAACATCTTTACATACAGACATTTTTATGTCATTTTTATGGCTGTATATAACTATACAATTACATTTTTATAACAATTTTATGGACTTTTTTTTAAAACTTTTTAATGACATACTGTATTGTACTAACACATTTTGTTTGACATTTTTATGACACACTATTATATGGCATACTATACCACACGATTTTTTTTATGCTGTGCTATACCATGAGGACCAATTTAGGGAGCCAGCATGATTGAGGGCGGCACAGGAAAAGTGCACACATAACACAAAATAGCCTTTCCATCTCTCTTACAAATGAAAAAATAGTGCTGCCTTAAATAGTTCTTTTATTTTACTCGGTAATGTCTGTCTGAACCCTGTTCAATGTTAATTGAGTGTCCTGTCTCTTTGCAGCTTTGAGTAACACTGTAGCCACAGTGTGCAACCCTGCAGAGGTTGGTTGCATGGACTCCTACAGCTTTCCCCCACTGGAAAGTCTCCATCGTGGGTCTCTGAGCCACAACGAATCCCTCGGGTTCCCTTCTAATGGCGCAGACACAGACTGCCTCAACATGCTCGACGCCGGCTTCTACCACTCTGATCTGGGCCAGCTAGGAGGAGTGTGTGTCAACAAGGACTGCGAGCGGCCCTCCAAGAGACTCAAGATGGCCCTGCCTGACTCCTTTATCAATGACGTGTCTGTGGGTAACCTTGGAATGGACTTTGAAGCACGACGGACAACAACGCACCACCGAATCACTGGCGCAAAAATGGCAGTGTCTGTCACAGACTTTGGGAGTTTGGCTGGCAGCGGCGAGCCCAACGGTTTTCTGGGAGCACATGCACGGCACCACACACAGCACACTGCGGCACTTCAGTCAGAGTGATCTTCCTCGTCTTCATCCTTTTGTTCTTCCCTTTTTGAAACACCTTATCCCACTTGTGCATAAGACTGACCTCACTGGAGAATCCAATTTGTTTTAATTCTCTCTCTCTCTATATATATATATATATATATATATATATATATATATATATATATATATATATATATATATATATATATATATATATATATATAGAATATAAAAAAATGTGTGTAAATATACTTTTTTGTTTTCATTTTTTGTGTAATATGACATCAGTGATGTCTATCATATAGAACTAAAATCTTGATTTCTCTCAAGAGTTTATATAGCCATTTATTTTATTCTCGTTTTGCGGTCTTGAGATGTGTAACGTCCATGTACAGTGGGGCCCAGTGGCTGCAGTAGGAGAGTTGTGTATCTTCCTCCCTCGTATCCCCACACATCTTCAGAGCTACAGTATGTTTTCCTGCCATTCTTTTCAGCTGCCAAAATTGACTCCGTTTTCTGCCTCTAGTGTCAGTATTTAGTTGCTTGTCTTTGTTGTTTGAAGTGGTACTTTTTTTTTTTTTTAAATTAGTATTTGGTTTACAGGTACTTTTTAGTAACCAGGCTGGTGCAAATGGTTTTATTTGTCCCCAAATAAACCTGGCTAGATATTGTATGAAGAGCAACACTAGCATGGAGATTGGCTTGGAGAACAGGAAGTGTGCTGGCTTCAGCGGCTAAGGCCTCTAGTTTGGTTTTCTTTTTTTTTCCTGTTGAAGCTTGTCTGCAGTCGGTCTGTTTGCTTACTTCTAAACTGTTCAGAGTGGCCATGTTGGAACATGTGAATGTTTGACTATTTTTCATCCCATTTAGTCAAATCCAAATTATATTATAAGTTACTGATTGATAATTGTTTTTATTAACATTTTTAAACAGCTGATGAAGAATACCTGTGCAGAGTAGCATAATGGGAGTCACCTTGTTTTACAGTTATGATATCAAGTTTTCTTTTGAAATCCTTCTTTCTAGGAGGGAATCAGTCAGACAAGCAAACCATAACAATATTGCAATGCAAAGATATTGTTTAGGTTAATAATCATTTAAACATAGACCTCATCAGGCACTGTAAAGTGTGTATTTATTACATATACTTTTACCTTTTGAGCTTTTGTTTAATCCTTTCACTGATACTATACTTAAGAGCGTTTAGTTGTATGTGCCCTTCAGTTGTAGGAAAAATAAAGTTAGGTTATGCTCCTAAATCAAGTAATGCAATTTTCAGACACTTAGCAAGCTTGGGTAAACCTGCTAGCAGTATTATCTCTTTATTTAAAGCCACTCAGATTTTGTATTTAACCTCTGCCTAACCTGTACTGACTAGATAATGCCTTGTCTAATCTAGTCGACAGTTTTTTGAGTCTAGTAGCAGAAATGGAGCTGCTGTCTCTTGACTGAAGTCCATAATTGTGAATTGTAAAATGTTTAGCGGGTCATTGTCAGTTGATTGGATGCAGTGGTGTTTACTTAATTTATCTATGCATTGTGCTTATGAATAATTAGTTTGTTTCAGGGGTACATCATGTTTGTCATGTCCATAGATTCAGTAATTTACCAATGTGTGTACAGACAGGGTTCATGCTTATAAACCATTAAGTTTGATCAAGTAATTCATTTTCCAAGGCCAGCATCAGAGAAGATATTCACTTCTGCGTTTCATGTAAATAATTAGCAAATAGCCTTTAAAAAGTCTATAACTGACCTCTTACACTTGTTGATACAAAGGTTTTAATTTGATTCCTTGTCAAAAGGCAATAATTTGTAGATATGTACAGATATTTTGGGTTTAGCATTTTACCAGTTGACTTGGTGTTTAAATTTTGTTTGTCTTTTTGGAAAGTCATGATCCCCAGAACACAGCTGAAACCACGCATGCCAGCTGTCTGTTTCTCAAGTGTACCACTGAAAACGGCTTTACCTGAAGACGTATTGATATTACTCAATGTTGCAATTTTGCCTTCAAAACTTGCAGCCATGTGTAAAAGACGCTCATCTTTCTTTCATTATTATTATTTTTTTTATATTACATGTCGTCTATATTTGTCTCGATGGTAAAGGGATGGCTGCTGCTCTAAGTATGTGGAGAGCTAGTTTCTCTTCTAATGCAATGTGCATAATGCAGTAGGTCCTCCAAGCTCTTCTAGCTTTAGCAGTGCAGTGGTATTTATTTCACCTGTGGTTTGTACAAAGACTCAGAAAAACTGTCAGAATGTAAAGGCCATTAAGTAGTAGAAGTAGGTTTTTCACCACCCTGTGACTCTCGAAAATGTGATATTTTATTGATATCTCTGGTATGAGACTTGTGTGTGTGCAAGAAAGCACTAAACAAATTTATTTTATATTTTGTATTGTGTTTTGAAGTTTAAAAAGGAAAAATTATAGCAGTTGTGTTTTTGAAAAAGCAAACTTGGGTCCTTTGAAGAAAACAAACACCTTTTGTGAATAAAAACCTACAAAACTTAAAAATGTATATCCAGAAATATAGACAATCAAAAACTTCACTATGAGAAATGTTCAAGAAGCTATCTTTATTGTTTATAAGAATTGTACATAAACATTAAGTTGTTTTTTTTTTGTTTTTTTTTTCTTTTGTTAAACATTTTTTGTATTTTCTGTTGTACTTTAATACCTTGTGTACAGATCCAGAAATAAAGCTCTGGAAAAGGTTCAGAGATGATTGCATATTCTTCATCACACAAAAGATGTGAGTAGATTTACTCTACTAAATAAATTAGATTAAAATGTTAGTCTTTATGTTGGGAAATTATATGAAGGCAGATATCTGTTTATATAGAGATGTCGTCTCTTAACTTGAACTCCATTCTCAGGTCTAAAGTTGCTAACTGCTCCGAGGAAGTCTTGGCACGGTTATCCACTTGCTACACCAGAACCCCCGAAATATTAGCTGTTGCCCGCGTAGTCATCAGACCGACAGCTGGTGGGTTTCGAGATTAAGGGACTAAGTACTAATTCCTTAATCTCATTTGGAGAATTACTATTTAATGCATTGTGGTATAAAAACTAAAAGACTGTCTATCCTTACTTCACTTGTCATTTAGGTTGAAAGTTCATTCTTGACTTGGAAAACAAGGCCAATACAGTCTTTATCTGCAGTAGGAGTTTGCTCAGTTCTCATGGTTTGTAGATGTTCCAATTGTCTGAGCAACCCTTGAGCTTGACCGTTACATCTGCTGATGAAAGCTGTGTGATATGGTTGGAAGCCAGAGAAAGCAAATAAGTGGACCTTGAGCTGAGATTGTTTTGTCACCTGCTGTTTCCAAGGTCAAGAGTGACCTGTCAAGCTCAATGTTAAAGCCAACACGGACAAGAAGTCATTTTGACATTTGAACGTCTACAGTCTCAACAGACAATTGAAAGTTTAAGCTATGAGTGAGTTGACCTTGAGCTGAGATTGTCAATATGTACTGAGGCAATATAAAAACTACATTAGTAGTTCATTATCTTGGGTCTTCTGAGAGGAATGGGCAGAGTAAAAAAGTCCTCAGCCCGAGTTACTTCTACACCACTGTCCTGTAGAGCATCATCTGCCTGTCTCTTGAGCTCTGAGACATCATCCTCTTCTCCTTCCTTCCGCAGGGAGCGGGTTTGTACCTCTGGCTGAAGTGGTACAGCACTAGCCTCTGCGCACAGCAAGCCCGAGCCACCGCTGCCGCCATCTTAGGTGTACTGTATCCGTGGTCCACTGCTTTCTCTGGGTGCCCATCCCCAAGGGTGGCCTCATGAACCAGAACATCCGCTCCATTGCACAACCTCTACTACACAACTAGTGGTCCTTCCCCTAGAACTGAGCTGCAGTCTCCTAAGATGTAGATTTTCCTCCCAGGAATGGCTTCTTCCAAGATTTTTTTTCTTACATACTATACTATGGCTTTTTTATGACATACTATACTATGACTTTTTATGACATACTATACAATGACATTTTGACTTTTCTTGGCATACTATACTATGCAGTGTTGTAATGCAACAAAGTACAAATAGTTGGGTATGTCTTTGAGTGTTTAGAAAAGCGCTAAAAAACTAACAAAATGTATTATGTATTGTTAAAAAATGTCAAAACTATTTTCAAAAACTAGTATGTCATAAAAGTTATTCATAAAAAAGGCATAGTATCAGTCTTGTATAAAGTACTTGAAAGCAATACTTAAGTACAAGTATCTTACCAGAAAATGACTTTGGTAAGTTAGTCAGCTTTTAGAATGTTACTTGATTGAAAGTATCTGATATGTACTATACTTAAGTATCAAAAGTATGTTTTTTATATTAAATATACTTAATTATTAATAGTAAAAGTAAAAAAAAATGAACATGAACTTTATTGTAGCTTCCTTTTAGTAAAGCATAATATTCAGGGTTTCCACACCTTAAATGTCAAATTCAAAGGATTTTCCAGGCACAATTCCCTCAAGTTAAAGGACGAAACACTGCATATTTTGAGAGCGCTGACATTAACAAAGAATAAAACAGAAGCAAAATAAAAAAAATTCGTGAGGAAGAATCTTTAACTCCAAACGCTTATCTTGCAAAAATGGCCGCTGGTGTGTAACGTTATCTTCATCACCACTCCGTTCACCACTGTCACTGGGGTGGTCATCATCTGTTACGTTAGAAATGTAGTGGAGTAAAAGTAAAAGTAATCAGAAATAAAAATAACGAAGTAAAGTACCGATATGTAAAAATTCTACTTAAGTACAGTAAAGAGGTATTTGTACTTCATTACATTACCATTCTGCATAGTATAGTATGCCAAGAAAAAAGTATTAAAAAATTCATAGTATAGTAAAAATGTCAGAAAGTGATAGTACAGAATAAGTCAAAGAATGTATAATAATAAGTCATTTATGTCATAAAACGTCATGAAAGTCGGATTAGTACGGCATAAAAATGTCATAAAAAGTCGTTTATGTCATGAAAGTCGGAATAGTACGGCATAAAAATGTCATAAAAAGTCATAGTATAGTATGTCATAAAAATGTCATAAAAAGTCATAGTATAGTATGTCATAAAAAGTCATAGTATGTCATAAAAATGTCTTAAAAAGTAATTTACATAGTATGTCATAAAAATGTCACAAAATGTCATAGTATAGTATGTCATAGAAAATACATAAAACGTCAAAGAATAGTATATCATAAGTTATTAAAAAAGTCATAGTATAGTATGTCATAAAAATGTCATACAAAGTCATAGTATAGTAGGTCTTAAAAAAGTAATAAAAGTCAGAATGGTACGCCATAAAACTTTAATAAAAGTCCCAGTATAGTATAAAAGTAAGAATAGTATGCCATACAAAAATCATAAAAAGTCATAGTATAGTGAGTCATAAAATATCATAAAAAGTTATAGTATAGTATGTCATAAAAAAGTCTTTAAAAAGTCACAGTATAATAGTACGTCATAAAAAGTTCATTCATAACATAAAAAGTTATAGTATAGTATTTCATAAAAAAGTCTTAAAAAGTTAATAAAAAGTCATAGTATAGTAAGTCATAAAAAAGTCATAAAAGTAATAGTATTGTATAAAAGTAAGAATAGTACGGCATAGAAAATCATAAAAAGTCATAATATAGTATGTCATAAAAAAGTCTTTAAAAAGTCACAGTATAGTACGTCATGAAAAAGTTCATTCATATCATAAAAAGTTATAGTATAGTATTTCATAAAAAAGTCATAAAAAGTTATTAAAAAGTCATAGTATAGTAAGTCATAAAAAAGTCATAGTATAGTAAGTCATAAAAAAGTCATAAAAGTAATAGTATTGTATAAAAGTAAGAATAGTATGGCATAAAAAATGTCATAAAAAGTCATGGTATAGTGTGATAAAATGTCATAAAAAGTCATAGTATAGTATGTCATGAAAAAGTCATAAAAGTCAGAATAGTACCCCAGAAAAATGTTATAAAAAGTTATAGTATAGTATGTAAAAAAAAGTCATAGTATACTATGTCATATAAATGTCATAAAAAGTCATAGTATATTATGTCATATAAATATTGTAAAAAGTCAAGGTATAGTATATCATAAAAGCGTCATAAAAAAGTCATAGTATAGTAGGTCATAAAATGTCTAAAATGTCGTAGTATACTATGTCCTAAAAAAATGTTGTTTTTAAAACGTCAGTGTTGTATGACATGAAAATGTCATAAAAAATCGTAGTAAAGTATGTCATAAAATGTCATAAAGTCATAGTATATTATTTCATAAAATATTCATAGTATAGTATGTCATGAAAATGTCATGATTTCACAAATCATAGTAAAGTATGTCATAAAATTTTTATAAAGATGTTATAATTAAGTCATAGTATAGTATGTCATGAAAATGTCATAAAAGGTCATAGTATAGTATGTCATAAAAATGTCATAAATACGTCATAGTATATTATGTCATAAAACGTCATAGTATAGTATGTCATAAAAGCGTCATAAAAAGTCATAGTATAGTACATGTCATAAAAATGTCATAAAAAGTCATAGTATAGTACATGTCATAAAAATGTCATAAAAGGTCATAGTATAGTATGTCATATAAATGTCATAAAAAGTCATAGTATAGTATGTCATAAAAATAGTCATAGTATAGTATGTCATGAAAATGTCATTATGATTTCACAAATCATAGTAAAGTATGTCATAAAAATGTTATAATTAAGTCATAGTATAGTATGTCATGAAAATGTCATAAAAGGTCATAGTAAAGTATATCATAAAAAAGTCATACAATAGTATGTCATAAAAATGTCATAGAGTCATAGTATATTATGTCATAAAACGTCATAGTAATCTATGTCATATATTCTATGTCAAATAAATTCATAGTATAGTATATCATAAAAAAGTCTATGTCATGAAAATGTCATAAAAGGTCATAGTAAAGTATGTCGTAAAAATGTCATAAATACGTCATAGTATAGTATGTCATATAAATATCATAAAAAGTCATAGTATAGTATGAAAAAAAGTCATAAATGGTCATAGTGTAGTATGTCATAAAAATGTCATAAAAAAGTCATAGTATAGTATGTCAAAAAAAAGTCATAGTATAGTAGGTCATAAAATGTCTAAAATGTTGTAGTATACTATGTCCTAAAAAATGTTGTTTTTAAAAAGTCAGTGTTGTATGACATGAAAATGTCATAAAAAGTCATAGTAAAGTATGCCATAAAAATGTCATAATAAGTCATAGTATAGTATGTCATGAAAAATGTCATAAAAGAGTCATAGTATAGTATGTCATGAAAATGTCATAAAAGGTCATAGTATAGTATGACATAAAAATGTCATAAGTCATAGTATATTATGTCATAAAAAAGTCATAGTATAGTATGTCATGAAAATGTCATAAAAGGTCATAGTAAAGTATATCATAAAAAAGTCATACTATAGTATGTCATAAAATGTCATAGAGTCGTAGTATATTATGTCATAAAACGTCATAGTATACTGTCATATAAATGTCAAAAAAATTCATAGTATAGTATATCATAAAAAAGTCATAGTATAGTATGTCATGAAAATGTCATAAAAGGTCATAGTATAGTATGTCATAAAAAAGTCATAGTATAGTATGTCATAAAAGTCATAGTATAGTATGTCATATAAATATCATAAAAAGTCAAAGTATATTATGACATAAAAGTGTCATAAAAAGTTATGGTATAGTATGTCAAAAAAAGTCATAGTATGTCATAAAATGTCATAAAAAGTCATAGTAAAGTATGCCGTAAAAGGTCATAGTATAGTATGTCATAAAAATTTCATAAATAAGTCACAGTATAGTATGACATGAAAATGTCATAAAAGATCATAGTAAAGTATGTCATAAAAGTGTCATAAAAAGTCAGTGTTGTATGTCATTAAAATGTCTTAAAAGTCATAGTATAGTATGCCATAAAATGTCATAAAAAGTCATAGTATAGTATGTCATAAAAATGTCAAGTCATAGTATATTATGTCACAAAAAAGTCTTAGTATAGTATGTCATAAAAATGTCATGAAGTCATAGCATATAGTAGGTCATAAAATGTCTAAAATGTCGTAGTATACTATGTCATAAAATTCTTTTAAAAAGTCAGTGTTGTATGTCATAAAAATGTCATAAAAAGTCATATTATAGTATGGCATAAAAATGTCATAAAAGGTCATAGTAAAGTATGTCATAAAAATGTCATAAAAGGTCATAGTAAAGTATGACATGAAAAGTCATAGTATATTATGTCATAAAAAGTCTTAGTATAATATGTCATATAAATTTCATAAATAAGTCATAGTATAGTATGTCATACAAATGTCATAAAAGTCATAGTATAGTATGTCATAAAAAGTTATAGTATGTCATAAAAAGGCATAGTATAGTATGTCATACAAATGTATAAAAAGTCATAATATAGTATGTCATAAAAAGTCATAGTATAGTATGTCATAAAAAGTCATAGTATGTCATAAAATGTCATAAAAAGTCATAGTAAAGTATGTCATAAAAGGTCATAGTATAGTATGTCATAAAATGTCATAAAAGGTCATAGTATAGTATGCCATAAAAATGTCATAAACAGTCATTGTATAGTATGTCATATAAATGTCATAAAAAGTCATAGTAGAGTATGTCATAAAAAAATGCCATAAAAAAGTCATAGTATATAATAGGTCATAAGGTGTATACTATGTCATAAAAAATGTAAAAAAGTCAGTGTTGTATGACATGAAAATGTCATAAAAAGTCAAGTAAAGTATGTCATAAAAATGTCATTAAAAAGTCATAGTATAGTATGTCATGAAAATGTCATAAAAGGTCATTGTAAAGTATGTCATAAAATGTCATAGTATACTATGTCATATAAATGTCATAAAAAGGTCATAGTAAAGTATGTCATAAAAGTGTCATAAAAAGTCATAGTATAGTATGTCATAAAAAGTAATAGTATAGTGAGTCATAAAAGTGCCATAAAAAAGTCATAGTACTAGTATGTCATAAAATGTCAAGTCATAGTATAGTATGCCATAAAATGTCATAAAAAGTCATAGTATATTATGTCACAAAAAGGTCTTAGTATAGTATGTCATAAAAATGTCAAGTCATAGCATATAGTAGGTCATAAAATGTCTAAAATGTCGTAGTATACTATGTCATAAAATTCTTTTAAAAAGTCAGTGTTGTATGTCATAAAAATGTCATAAATAAGTCATAGAATAGTATGTCATATAAATGTCATAAAAAGTCATATTATAATATGTCATAAAAATGTCATAAAAGGTCATAGTAAAGTATGTCATAAAAATGTCATAAAAGGTCATAGTAAAGTATGTCATAAAAATTTCATAAATAAGTCATAGTATAGTATGACATGAAAAGTCATAGTATATTATGTCATAAAAAGTCTTTGTATACTATGTCATAAAAGTGTCATAAAAGTGTCATAAAAAGTCATATTATAGTATGTCATAAAAAAGTCATTAAAAAGTCATAGTATAATACATCATAAAAAAGTCATAGTATAGTACGTAATAAAAAATCATAAAAATTCATAGGATAGTACGTCATAGTATATTATAAAAAAGTCATAGTATAGTATGTCTTACAAATGTCATACAAATGTCATAAAAAGTCATAGTATAGTATGTCATAAAAAGTCATAATATAGTATGTCATAAAAAAGGCATAGTATAGTATGTCATACAAATGTCATAAAAAGTCATAATATAGTATATAAGTTATAGTATAGTATGTCATAAAAAGTCATAGTATGTCATAAAATGTCATAAAAAGTCATAGTATGTCATAAAGTGTCATAAAGTCATTGTATAGTATGTCATCAAAAAGTCATAACACATTATTAAAAAAGTAATTGTATAGTATGTCATAAAAATGTCTTCTATACCACTTTCCTGTAGAGCATCATCTGCCTGTCTTTTGAGCTCTGAGACATCATCCTCTTCTCCTTCCTTCTGCAGGGAGCAGGGTTTGTACCTTTGGATGAAGTGGTACAGCACTAGCCTCTGCGCACAGCAATCCCTAGCCACCGCTACCACCAAGTCAAGCAGGAGTCAGATGCGAGAAGATGGTATAATGGCAATGTGGAGAGAGAGAGAGAGAGAAGTTTCTCTCAGGTAAATTAGATTATAGAGTGTTTATTGTTAGGATAACCCCTTGAGATGAATCAACTCATTTTTGCGGGAGTCAGATGGGAGTCAAAGCGGGAGTCAGGCGTGAGTCAGATGGGAGTCAGTCTGAAGTCAAGCGGAAGGATAGAAGGATAACCCCTTTAGATGAATCAACTCATTTTTGAGGGGGTTAGGCGGGAGTCAGTGGGAGTCAAGCAAGAGTGAAGCTGGAGTCAAGTTTTATTTGCTATTATTGTATTACCCTTGCTATATTTTCATAATAATTGCATGATGATTATGATTATTAATGCAAACCCTTTATTCAAAATTATCAGCAGGAGTCAAGCGGAAGTCAGATGGGAGTCAGGCGCAATTCAAGTGGGAGTCAGGCAGGAGTCAGGCAAGGGTCAGATAGGAGTCAGGTGGGAGTCAAGCGGGAGTCATAAACAAATTTATTTTATATTTTGTATTGTTTTGAAGTTCAAAAAGGAAAAATTATAGCAGTTGTGTTTTTGAAAAAGAAAACTTGAGTCCTTTGAAGAAAACAAAAACACTTTTGTGAATTAAAACCTACAAAACTGAAAAATGTATATCCAGAAATACAGACAAACATTTCACTATGAGAAATGTTTAAGAAGCTATCTTTATTGTTTATAAGAATTGTACATAGACATTTTTTTTTCTTCTTTTGTTAAACATGAACAACAAACATAAAACATGAGATTGTCAATATATAATGAGGCAATATAAAAACTACATTAGTAGTTCATTATCTTGGTCTTCTGAGAGGAATGGGCAGAGTAAGAAAGTCCTCAGCCAAAGTTACTTCTACACCACTGTCCTGTAGAGCATCATCTGCCTGTCTCTTGAGCTCTGAGACATCATCCTCTTCTCCTTCCTTCTGCAGGGAGCAAGGTTTGTACCTCTGGCTGAAGTGGTACAGCACTAGCCTCTGCGCACAGCAAGCCCGAGCCACCGCTGCCGCCATCTTAGGTGTGCTGTGTCCATGGTCCACTGCTTTCTCTCTGTGCTCATCCCCAAGGGTGGCCTCATGAACCAGAACGTCCGCTCCATTGCACAACCTCAGTGGTCCTTCCCCAAGAACTGAGCTGCAGTCTCCTAAGATGCAGACTTTCCTCCCAGGAATGGCTTCTTCCAGCACCTCACCAGGTGAAACAACACGCCCGCTCTCCAGAGTTACAGGCTCGCCAGCTTTCAGCTGCCCATAAAGTGGCCCTGGTTTCAGGCCTGGGGGAAACAAAATTAGATCATTCACAATAATACACAAGTTTCATTTAGAAGACACTTTCTTTTTTAGAAATAGCTTATTGTACCACAGGAGTGTCATAGTATTAGGTGACCTGTGTAAATCAAACTTAATTTGGGTAAAAGTCATAGTATAGTACGTCATAAAAAAGTCATAGTATAGTATGTCATGAAAAATATATAGTAGGTCATAGTATAGTAGTCATAAAATGTTCTAAATGTCGTAGTATACTATGTCATAAAAAGTAATTGTATAGTATGTCACAAATAAGTCATAGTATAGTATGCCATAAAAATGTCAAAAATGTCATAGTATAGTATGTCATAAAAAAGTCATAGCATAGTAGGTCATAAAATGTCTAAAATGTCGTAGTATTTTTTTTTAAAAGTCAGTGTTGTATGACATGAAAATGTCATGAAAAGTCATGGTAAAGTATGTCATAAAAATTTCATAAAAAGTTCATAGTATACAGTAGTATGTCATAAAAAGTCATTAAAAAAGTTGAAGTACTGTATGTCATAAAAATGTCATAAAAGTCATAGTATAGTACGCCATAAAAATGTCATAGTATAGTATGTAAAAAAAATGCAAGTCACAAAAATTTAATAAAAAGTCATAGTATACTATGTCATATAAATATCATAAAAAGTCATAGTATAGTATGCCATAAAAATGTCATAAAAAGTCATAGCATATAGTAGGTCATAAAATGTCGTAGTATACTATGTCATAAAAAATGTAAAAAAAAGTCAGTGTTGTATGACATGAAAAAGTCATAAAAAGTCATAAATAAGTCATAAGCCGCTTTCCAACTGGAGGGGTTTTTGCAGTTCTAGAACATAAAATTCCTAGAACCCTTTTTTTCTCGTGTTCTGACTGGACCAATTTGGGGATTTTTAAGTTCCTCTGGCCGCAGTTCCTGCAACTCTTTCAACTCCTACTTCAGGGCAGGGTCTTTTCTCTTTTCCCTTTTCAGCATATGAACCTAGGTGAACGAGGGTCAGGTTTCCAGTACAGACAGACCAACAACTGGACAATTTTAACAATTTTCGTCATCTTATTCATCACTAATTTCACTTCTGACAACGTTTCAGGTGAGAAATTAACTGTTTAGATTTCGAATATAGGCTGTCTTGCGAAAATTGATGCCAAACTGACAATTTGCTTCAAAGTTTTCGGAGTTGAGAAGCTCCATGAAGTGAGGCGACAGCTAGCAGGCGCCTGCCCCGGCCACTAGCTCGTCGCTCGGCCAGTCATGCTCAGAGACCCCGCTGTAAGCTGGAGGTCTCTCAGACCGCTCTCGTAAATAAGAGGCTTTTATTTCACCGCTGATGTTTGTTTAAATATCACAACACATGTCCATCATAAGATTAACGGGAACCTGTGGTTAACTGTCTTTTCGGAGTTAAACTCCACAAGCGTGTCCTGCGGCTCGCCGGCCGAGACACACACACACACACAAAGTCACACACAGTCACACACGTCCACAGCGCAGCAGGCAGAGGCGGGGGAGAGAGAGATACTCGTTTCTCTTCGGGAGACTTATTTAAATTATGACAAATATGCTATATACATTAGATTAGTATTTAGTTCATACTTTTTTTGGTGTATTTGTTTTCTGATTTTAACGCTTAGTCATGGCAACTTGGCCAGTGCGAATGCAATTGGAAAAAACGGTTTTGGGGGAGAGTAGTTAGTAGATCTGTTTAGAAGTGGACTTTTCCTATAACTACGTTCCTGTAACTACTTGGTTGGAAAGCGGCTATAGTATAGTATGTCATAAAAATGTCATAAAAAGTCATAGTATACTATGTCATATAAATATCATAAAAAGTCATAGTATATAGTAGGTCATAAAATGTTCTAAATGTCGTAGTATACTATGTCATAAAAAATGTTAAAAAAAGTCAGTGTTGTATGACATGAAAATGTCATAAAAAGTCATAGTAAAGTATGTCATAAAAATGTCATAAATAAGTCATAGTAAAGTATGTCATAAAAATGTCATAAATAAGTCATAGTATAGTATGTCATAAAAAAAGTCATAGTATAGTAGGTAGGGCTGTCAATCGATTAAAACATTTAATCTAATTAATTACATACTCTGTGATTAATTAATCAAAATTAATCGCATATATAATTAACGGTGCCTGAACCGATACTTTTTAAGAAAGTAAAAAAAGAAAAGAAAAAAAAAGGGTACTAAACAACAGTTGGTGACATTGTTTATTGCTAAGGCCATATGGTCATAATTAAATGATTTAATAATAATGTATAACAATAACAATAACTTATTTCACTAGTAAATTGCTGTTGAACGACAAAAACAACAACAACCAGATAGGAAAAGGACATTTACAATAACTTCAAATGCACCACGAGACTGTAGTTTACCAGTTTCATTGAACGCACCATCTGTGTTGTTTCTCCGACGGCAGCTGCAGATTGTTACATACCGGTGTTGAATCCTCTACAGTAAAACACAGTCAAACTTTACACCGTTTAGCGTTAGCTGTCAGCATTTTAACCGTGTTTAATCCAGCTACTAGCTAGCGGTAGGCTAACGTTAGCTGCTGTTTTGAGTTTTTGAGTATTGTGTTAACTAGCGTCACATGCAGCGGGGTTTGTGTTTCCTGTATCGTCTGTTTCAGAGCATCAGAGAGAAGCGCAGACATATCAGTGGCACCCGATTTTTGTCTGTATGCAAACGTCAATATGGAATGGATTAATCTGCGTTAATTTTTTGACAGCCCTAATAGTAGGTCATACAATGTCTAAAATGTTGTAGTATACTATGTCCTAAAAAATGTTTTAAAAAAAAGTCAGTGTTGTATGACATGAAAATGTCATAAAAAGTCATGGTAAAGTATGTCATAAAAAATTCTTAAAAAAGTTACTTAAGAAATGCATAGTATAGTATGCCATAAAAAGTCATTAAAAAAGTTGTATGTCATACAGAAGTACTGTATGTCATTAAGAATTCATATAAGTCATAGTATAGTACGCCATAAAATGTCATAAAAGTCATAGTATAGTACGCCATAAACATGTTATAAAAAGTCATGGTATAGTATGTCATAAAAAAGTCATTAAAAAGTCATAGAATAGTATGTCATATACATGCCATAAAAAGTCATAGTATAGTATGTTATAAAAAAAGTCATAGTATAGAAGGTCAAAAAAATGTCATAAAAGTCATAGTATAGTATAACCCTTTTCAGATATATGTGATGAATTAGTAGTATGGACCACAGCCTTACGTAGCAGTCATGCGTAATGACAGCTGTTCTGCTGCTGTTGAAGGACCTCAATGATGTGACACAGTCGGTGAAATTGCACTTCTTCTTCTGCTGTTTTTCTCATTGACAGGTCTAATGAGTGGTGGAGCGGGCACAACTAACGATACAAACTGTATCACATTTTGTCACTGGATGATATTACATGGGAGTTAGTACAAACAATACCATTTAGTCGTGTAGTTATACATTTTGATATTAAATTTGAGTCGTTGAGTAGAATTATACTGTTCTGTCATTTTTTGCTACAACTGTTCAAGCAAATAAAAAAGAAACATAAAAAGGCACAAAGTACCTAGTTCCTTTAGGATTTCAGTCTTCAGTCTTCCGGCTCGATCATGCTCCTGAATGCAAAAACCAAAGGAGGGGATGCGGTGAAACAACCTGAAGGCCTTGACCACAAACTTCTTGTCTTCAAAGAGGAGGTAACAGTCATTGGAGACATCCAGGGAGATCGTCCTACCCTGCTGCTCCTGTGGGTGCAGAGGACCGCACTCCACTGTCATCTGAAGAACAAAACATAAAGATTACATGCTCCTGTGTGAGTGCAGAACAAACTGCTCTCTTGGGCTGAGGAAATATTGTCAAATAAGTTTAAATAAATGAATGGAAGTCAAGTTTAAAAAAGTAACACTTGACTTGAAGGTAGCTACATAAGAGTGACATGACACTGTCATGACACATGAACCCTAACTCTAGCCCTAACCATAACTTGTCATGACAAAAACCGAATGACACTTACTGACAGAAGCGTTATGTCATAAACGTTTATGACTTGTTTATGTTTATGACATGTTCATGACAGTGTCATGTCACTCATATGTAGATACCTTCAAGTAAAGTGTAACCCACAGAAGTTTTAAATTACACACATTAACATTGCAAAATGGATGCAGATAAAGTGAAGGACATGCATTGACCTCACAGAAAGGAAAGTCTTACAGTATTATGCATGGAGACAAATTACACATGGCTTTTGTTAAATGTCATGAATGCAAAAATATGCTAAGGTACGATAGCTAGAAGCCCATTTCATGCTTTGGTAGTTCAGGGTGGAGTTGGGTTAAAAAAGAATCAACACCAGTTTGTCCGACCGGGCCTGATTTTTATGGCTTGACCAAAACTATAGGCCAGTAGGCAAATGAAAAGGAACTTTATTCATAAGTGAGATATAAAGACTGTCCTTTTTTTTATATCAGCGATAAAATTAATGGAATCCAGAGAGTTATATTTGCATGATATTAATATATTGTTGAGCCCTATTAAAAGTGATTTGTATTGTGCTTTACACTGTAAGGAGCACTAAGGCGTGATTTATTACCAAGCAGGGATAACATCAAAAACACAGTCACATACCTCCAGACTGAGTTGTCCTTCTTCTGGACTCTGGTCAGTTGTGGGCTCCAGCTCATGTACTAGAGTAACATACATAATATAGATGAGAGCAGAGTACATTAGAATTAAGTACAATGAAACAACAAAGATACAAATTAATAAAGTCAAATGGTAAATTAATTTGCTGTGTAAAATACAGCAAATAAAGAAGGCTGAAAAAGTGTTGTAGTTTTAATATATCAAAACAATTGTAAACATGATAGCTAAAGCATAGCTGGGAACACCTTGATGACGTTTTGCAAAATATCATCTTTATTGTAAAGGCTACATGTTCTATGAATTGGATTGAAATTGGAAATGCTGGGTGTTCAAGATATATATAAAGCCAATGTTTTCTTGGTATGGGTATCCATTATGTACTACACACACTCAATCTGCAGGGGAGGTTTGCTCTGCTGCTCAAAATGTCTTGGTAAACTTTTCATACTGTATTCTAAACATGTTTGCTACCTAAAGTCAATTGTCTTTGTTTCTAAAAAGTTTATAGTTGGATGTACTCATTTTGACATAAAAGTGACTGAATTGAATAACTAGTATGCAGAGTTAGAAAAAATCTCCATCTGAATAAACTGTAATATCTTCTCTTGAAGGTGGCAGTCAGACTCACAAATGCAAAGAAAGTGCAATTTCCTGTCAGAATGTGCAACCCATAGTTTACATTGGCTGTTTCTGCTAATGGATCGCCACTGTTTTCAAGACTGCAGTAGTGTGGACACATTAGAGCTCAGTTGTACATTTTGGACCTGCCTGCATAAGGGAAGAGCAGCTGTGATCCTGTGAGGCCAAGTGTCACTCTTAGAAAGTGCCGGAGGCCCCGAGGCCCGTAGATGTCCACACAGTTCAGGTTCTGCTGCTCGGGGTTGGTGTTGAGGCTCACAGTGCAAAGGAGACCAGGCAGCCCAAACAGGTGATCTCCATGCAAGTGGGAGATGAAAACCTTGGTGATTCGACCTGGGTAGAAAACACGACATATTAAGGTGGTATAATGACAATTTGGAGAGAGAGAGAGAGAGAGAGAGCAGTTTGTCTCAAGTAAATTAGATTATAGACTGTTTATTAGAAGAATAAGCCCTTAAGATGAATCAACTAATTTTTGAGGGGGTCAGGCGGGAGTCAGATGGGAGTCAAGCGGGAGTCAAGTCGGAGTCAAAAGTATACTACAGAATCTCAGGTTACACAATAAATTGGGTAAAAAGTGAGTAGGTCATACAATGTCTTAATGTCTAAAATGTCAAAGCATAATATGTCATAAAAAATGTTTAAAAAGTCAGTGTTTTATGACATGAAAATGTCATAAAAAGTCATAGTAAAGTATGTCATAAAAATGTGAGTTATTCAAAAAAGTCATAGTACAGTATGTCATAAAAATGTCATAAGACTCCGACCAGCGGGCCTTTGCTGCATGTCATTCCCCCTCTCGCTCCCCTTTCATGTCTTCAGCTGTCCTGTCAATAAAGGCCTAAAAATGCCCAAAAAAATTATCTTAAAAAAGAAAAAAGTCATAGTATGTCATAAAGTCATATTATTTCATTAAAAAAAGTCATAGTGTAGTATGTCATAAAGAAAGTCATTAAACTAACTTCACCCCTGAATTACTTACAAGTACTCAAATGACTATAGTTTTTGATAGACTTTTTAATAACTTAAATATTAAACTTGGAAAGGAAGAAATAACGTTACAGAGAACCTCATATCAGTTAAAAGGTTTTGATGATAGGATGGAGAGTTGGAGGGCGGGCGGTAGGTATTGAAATAACAGTTTATTCAGGCTGTTTTTAAGAACTTTAAAAACGTTAGTTTCCCAGGACAAAGAGAGTGTCTTTGTGACTCACCGGCTCTGAGTTGGCTCTTCATCAGTTGGGTCTGGGTTCCCTCCCCGCAGTCAAACAGCCAGCATTCCCCCTGTGTCCGCAGCACCAGAGCCGAGGCACCGCGCTGAGGAGACGGGTAGGCCGAGCCGGTCCCCAGGAATGTCATATCCATGCTCATTTTCCTAAAGTTACAAGGCAAAAAGGGTGAAAACTGTCTACAACTAGCTAGAGATGAAGAGGCATGCTAGCCCATGGATGTATGTCCGGGCTGCGGCCTTTTATATACGTCAATGGCTGCGGCGAGCTGGCTAGCTCCATACAGTCTAGCTCTGTAAACAGTCACACGGTGATGACGTAACACTCGCGACGATGTGACGATCAGGTCAACTCGGACTTATAATAATATAATAATTATTAGCACATTTGAATGTAATAATACACCTTTAAGTTAGGCCTACATGACACATCTTGAAAGCAAGATTAATTTGGTCCTTCCCGAAACTTAATATTTTTCTGGTTGAATTCAATTTGTACATTTTAATCCTTATGATAAACAAAAAGTGAACTTAGCCCCTGATTGGTATATTGACTTTATTGATGTAATTCTTATGTATGTATGCCTTTTTTATGTCATTTATTTACTTTTTCATTTGATTGATAGCTACTTTTTAACACACTGGAATCTTTAATTGTATAAAAATGACCATGACCTGCTGAATGTCTGCTCAAAATGTTCAATAGACACTTTTTTTAAAAGAAAAAAAAGTATTGTGTATAATACAGTATATTAGTTTGTTTCATTTGAAAGTTTAGAGCTTACTGAAACGCACATCTCAGTTGCATCAAACATTTAAAAACTTTTTTGAAACTCATCTGCTTGTCTTGACATCTCCCGCTTTATTGCAGTGACATTTCTCATGGGTTCAAATCAATTCATTATTAAATACCATACAGACTATAACTGGATTGAAACAAATAAAACATCAGGGAAAACAAAACAAATTTGAATGAATAAAGTTGGTCAGTCACAGAAAACATTTGCAAATTAAAAATCAGCAGCCAAAGGAGCCAGTGTGAAAACTGATTTTATTCTGTACTTTTAACAGCAGAAACGCACAAACGCTAAGGCAATATTATTTAACAAAAATAAACTTCAGAAACACAGACTTGAAGGCACATTTCAATGAAATATGGAGTTACCTTATGGGGTCGACAAGAATCACATGAGCAAAACAAATTCTTACAGAACACAGTAAAAACTCATAATGGACGATTATGGTCAGTAATAACAACTGGATAGACACATGAGCCAACACTTACTGAGGTTAAACTGTTCCTAAATAGTTTCTTTTAAATACAACTATAGTAAAATGTTTGAGTACAAAACGTTGCCTGTATAATGTGTTCACAACCTGAAGCTGCACGGTCTATCAGAGGAAAAGCTGCTCACTGAATACTACACAATTACATAATTTTGAACGAAACAGCTTTTTTTTTTGATTCAGTGCTGTGAGCAATATACGAATACATATACAAAATACATATGAATGAAATAGACTAAAATGAAACCGTTACATTGAAACCAGACTTAAACACATTTTAACTGTGAGGGTGTGTGTATGTGTTTGTGTCCATTGTATATGGTCAGGGTTTCTCAATTCTGACATTTTACATTAAACACATAATTTTTGTTCTTTGGCTTAATCACTATGAGAGACTGCATTGGTCTGTCAGAGCACAGAGCAAAATATAAAGAGGATTACATTTAATTGAAATTGTATTTTATATGATTTCACGTGACAAATAAATTGATTGATTGAGATACTGTAAGCGCAGTACATCACACTGTAGATGGCATAGACATATAGATGTGAAATATTAGGAAAATAGAACTGGAATATAGTTGATGGATATCTTACTTTGAGAAATGCATGTTATGATCTTGAGGAGGTTGTGCTTCTGTCATTTTCTCTAACTGTGACTATTAAAATGTATAGCTGATAGGAGATCACTGGGATCACAAAATGATCTAGCATTGCTGTTTCTTCATAACAAATATATATTGCCAGTAACAATCTATGTGATTATCTTGTAGGCAGCATTACCCCTTAACAGTGCCAGGATCATTTTGGGAGATGAACATGAATGAGCAGAAACTTTTTTTATTCCCCAGAATATTAGTGAACCTACTGTATTAAAAAGGTCAAGATTTCAATTTCAAGATGTTTGTGTCCCAGCGGGCTGTTTGGGTCACTTTCTTAATTTGCCAATAATAAAGAACACCACATATGTGGAACTTCTAGAGAACTTGAGGTCTGCTCCAGCTTTGTTCGTTTAAATTAACACTTGAGACTTTTCTCTTTTATGAAATTACATGTAGTACTATTTATTCATACCTTGCACTAGACTGTAATCTGTCTTATTCTGTTTTAGCTTATTTTGTATCCTATATTTAATTTTACTCTTCTAAATCTTATTTATGTCTTCTTTGTATTGGCTTGTGTTTTTCCTAATGCCTTTTATGTCTCATGTACAGCACTTTGAATTGCCTCATTTAAAGGTACTATACACATAAACTTGCCTAAGGTAGTTTCCATCTCTCTTTCTTGTCTGTGCTAATAGGACTGTGTTAGTGTTATCAGTTATTAGTAATGCTCACTGTAGACCAGAACAGTAAAGCCTAGTCTCTAAATTTGTTGAA
Organism: Sander vitreus; assembly: GCF_031162955.1. Taxonomy (NCBI): domain Eukaryota; kingdom Metazoa; phylum Chordata; class Actinopteri; order Perciformes; family Percidae; genus Sander; species Sander vitreus. The sequence goes on along the minus strand of NC_135859.1, from coordinate 20,450,432 downwards.
TATGTTCCAAGGAGTGAAACCCATAGACCAATTTGTTTATAAACACTTTCAGTAGACAGTCTCAGTTTCTACAAAAGTGTATGTATAGTACACAAAATATAATTAAAATCGAGAAAAAAAATGTGTATCCAACAATTTGACACAGCACATTGTTTCCTTAAATATTTAGGGTATAGGTTGTATTCAATTTGTCAAAGTTCAGCAATAGGGTTCATTTTTAGGGATGTTTTTTTTTCTTACCACAATTTATTAAAAGGAGTGTTCATGACATCTAAATACAAACGCAGAAATTAAAACAAAATAAATACAGAGAAATAAATACAATGTGACAAAAGCCTTCAAACAAATGAAATGCTGGAGTGGATGTTTTTTTCTCGAGCGTTTTTAGATATAATTTTTATTAAATTTCCCTTCATAAGATCTCATCATCATTTTCGAGGTCTTTCTTTAGTTGTTCATGTTAATAACCGGGCATTTAGTTTGGCAATCTCTAAGTAGCTACGTATAGTCAAAGTAGTAGTAAGTGCTAGCTAAGCTCTGCATCAGGAGTGTATACAACAGCTGTTTTGCATCAAATTAGAATCATCAATACATAAAATATGGAGTGAGTAACTTTTAAAATTGGTGAAAAAGACAATAGTATTGTATATAATGTATGTGTATGGCATTTGATTAGCATGGCACCCACTTATTTCCAGGTTATTTATGACTAAAAAGAAAGATAGTGGATGATAACACAAACACAAAACAAATCATGGAGTCATTTCTACTTGTAAAAATCCAGCTTAACCTTGAGCAGAGGCATAGTGTAGAGTGTTTGGTTTATTACTATTACTATTCAGCGCAATCTAATTAGCATTCAAATTGTTGGGTGAAAGTTTGGTGTTTTAGTACATAACAATCACAAATTATTGTGGTAATTTACTGTAATATAACACATTGTTATGTCTGTTATTTTCTTTTCAAAACAGTGTAAACAAATTTAAATGTATCTCAAAGTTTCAACAATGAAACCAGATTTCCACACTGCCTTTTCCCACCACCAGGTGGCACTCCAGGTACTGTGTAGGTTTACATGTGATACAGAGGTGATAAAGAACTGGGATGTGAAGTATAAAATAGCCATTTCCATTCAAATATCCTCTTTCAAATGCCATTTTCCACTCTACCTTTTCACCGATCTAATAAAGCTGTTTTAGTGCAAATGCAGTACCAGGGCAGCAGTAATGGACTTTTACTGCCTGTTTTCATGAGCACATGTTTGCACTAAGAAAATTATGATAATCTCAAAAGATCTGTGATTAAGAATTGAGCAGAAAACAAAGGGCAGAGTGGGGGTCTGGTCTACTTCTAGTTAGTCTTGGGGCTGAAGCTGACAGCTGGCCAGTCATAGGTGTCTGGCAAGAAGGAGTCGTATTGGGTGTCCCACATAGTAGACCGTACAAAGCTATCCTTGTCCACAGGCTCAGGGTAGCGAAACGCCATGCCGTTAGAATAGACAAACTCCACCACCTATAGCAGAAAAAGAAGGTTTAGCATTGACTAATACTGAGAGGCAAACACAAATAGAACACACAGATACAAGTACTTTGCAGACAAATGGAAGATAAACTGACCAAACGTTAGTACAACCAAAGAGCTAACTAGTTTAAGGTTACAGCTTACTATGTTTGTCAGGCTGTGGTGGAACTGGGTCATGGATTATGAAAATCAGATGATGATAGAGGAGGTAAAAGGCAGGACCAGTTAAGGTTTGGACTCACATTCATACGTTTATCAATAGCAGAAATATTCAGCCACGGTTGGGGCCTTTAGTATTGTCATTAAGAGAAATTGTCATTTTCAGGAGACTTGCCTTGACAGCCATCCGGACAGAGACCTCTCTGATGTTGGAGAGAGGAGGATAGAGTCTGCCTTCTTCGAGCTCTTTATCTGTCAGCTGCTCTGCAAGGGTCTGGAAAGGAATATACAAACACTTTTAGGCTAAAGATGAATTTCTAGGGTTGAAAAAAAAAAAAAAACCCAGAGACATAAAAACTACTACTATTATTTGCTCCTTATACAGTTTGCCATCACACAAGTGTTAAGTAAAAAATATAATAATATGTGCTTTTGAATAAGAATAACAAGATATAAGAAAAATAAGAAGTGTTAGATCAAGAGACAGAAATGACCAAACAACCACTACTCATATTACATACATGCAAATAACAGTGTTTTCTTCATGCAAAATATTTTAATATTGAACAAGGAATGCTGGCAAGATATCATATTGGGAAGACAGATAGAAAAAGTGCAAAGCAGGATCAGCCTTATATATATATATATATATATATATATATATATATATATATATATATATATATATATATACATATATATATATATATATATATATATATATATATATATATATTTTATTTTTATCTGTTAGCTGTTAGTCTAGAAAGAGAGGAAACATGAGACACCAAAGGGTTAAAAAGGGTTTCTATGACCATCTACAGCGTATGCATACATGACAGAGTCAGCAAAGAAGTGCAGGATGGGTTCGAGAAAAGGTAAAGATGAAAATCAGCAAGTTTAAAGAAGAGACTGAGAGATACTTAGTAATGACTTCAGACCTTAGCAGCCTCTAAGAATACTGTGTCACTGATGTGTCTCACTCCACTCAGGATCACAGCCAAAGCCACACCTGAAATGCACATACAGTATGTTTTAAAACACACTGGCTTTACTTTTTGCATTGTGTTTATTGTCAATAAGTCTCCCCATAGTGCAGACATTGTGCAAATGCTAAGCTTTGGTTGCTTCTTGACACTGTACGTTATTTGACAGTCATTTTGTATGTCGAGGGAATCTGTACATAATCCATACTCTCTCATTAATATAAATTATGAATTTTCAATTTCTTTTTTCTTTCACCTGGAAAGATGTAGGCGTTGTTCCCTTGTCCAGGAGTGATGACGCGGCCATCACTCAGAGTCACTGGACCGAATGGACTGCCACTGGCAAAAAGACATCTACCCTGTGGGACAAAGAAACAAAAAAGTAAAAGGGTGATGATAGGGGAAAAAGAAAGGACAATAACATGGAAAGTGATTTGGCAGCACAGGAACTATTAATGCTTGATTTCAGAGTTAGTCAAAAAGAAGCAAAGGACAGGAAAGAAGAAAGAACTGTGTACATCAGTGAGTGTGTAGGCGTCCTCTGCTGTGCACTCTGCTTTATTGGTTGGGTTGCTCAGGGCAAAGATGATTGGTCGTTCGTTTAGGGTTCCCATGACCTTGATGACATCGGGGGTGAACAGACGTCCAGCTCCTGACACACCTGGAAGAAGGAAAGAGAAACTTAGATTTAATGATTGAATGAATAATAAATAGCCTAAATATAAAATATAGTTATTCAATCGGGCTGATCGAATCTCCTGCTTGGATAAAATGAAACAAATCATAACATATAAGAGCACTGTGAATTAATTTGTTTAACGACTAAAACTTAAAAATGCATATTCCAAACTGTGCTTTACAGTTCCAAGAAATTTCAATACAGAAAATAAGTAGTTCCTTACCAATGATAGCTGTGGGTTTGATGGTGTTGACAGCATCTAGGAAGCTCTGTACAGTCCCTGGACTGTCATGGACAAATGCCTCTTGGTTAGAGTCTGTTTCCTGAGGTCTTCCCTGGTGGCGACAAAAAATCAATACAGAAGAAAACCTCTGTTCACCAATTATACAGTGAGCCAGGCAGTAAGCCACACAGGCATATGACATATGTTCTGGTTGTTGATGTCTTTGTCAAACAGACTAACCTTTACTAGTAAGCCATGTTTATCGTACATCCAGATCTTATTTCTGGCCTCAGCTTGGGTCATCCCCTTCTCCATCATGGCCATGACAATCAGATTGGCAATACCAAGGGCGGCCTAAGGAGGAAATAATTGCACAAAGTTATATTTTCAAAGTACTTAGACAGTGTATCCTTAATACAACTTTAAACCTTATTTTCTAATAAGACAATGCCTAAGATGCCTAAGAAAATCCACCTTTTCCCAAGAAAGGTTTTGGTCAATGTTGAGCACAGTTTCAATTATTTTAAGCTCTTAAGAAATGTTGGCCTATCATGTCTTTGGTATTACCAGCTCTGGTCAGTAGGGGCAGGGTGTGATTTGCTGGGGGGGCATGTGTGGGATTTCCCCCTTTCTGGTCTACATATCCCTGCCTATGCTGAATTAGGTTTATCATCGTTGGGGACAAAATGTATCCCTCTACCCTTAAAGTGATGAATTCTACTTCACCAATAGACCATATGTTATATACCTAAAATAGAAGTAATTTCAACTTTCAAGTACAGTGCTGTAACGTGAACAGATGCGATAGAACGATAAAATCCGAGCGGGAGTTGGTAGTTGAGTTTAGCCGCCAATAGGTGACTTTGAGCCGGGTACAGGCACCGCCAGATGACTGTCCTTTCAGGGGCCACGGAAGTTGAATTTTGCTGAGAAAAAGTGAGTGTGTCATGTGGCGGCAATGGAAGTTAAGTTTAGGCACCAAGACGTCTAGTTAAGTTTAGGAAAAAGATTGTGGTTAAAACACTACCAAGGAACGAACGAGTTTCCTTGGTGAAAGTATTTTGTTTTCGCAGCAAAGTGAACTCCGCTCCCCGGCTTGAAAGCGTTGCGTTTTATGTTGACACGTTGTTCTATTTCATTTTGAGATTATTTTCAATTGGATATTGAAGTTCATAAATAGGTGCTTTGGCATGCCTGGCCAAGTGGCTCTATCCATGGTACTGGAAGGGGGGTTATTTCTTGCATGTTTTGCTTTGTTGTGCATGATCAAAAAAACATCCAAATTATTTTAATATATGGAAACATTGGAGAGAGAAAAAGAGAGAGAAAAAAAAAAAAAAACCTAACCGAAAAGAACTTCATTTGATTAATGGATAAATATTATTTTACCTCTCCAGCTCCCAGAAAAAGCACCCGATGTTCAGTGATGGGTTTGCCAATGGCTCTCTGGGCTGCTAACAGACCAGCAAGGGCTACAGACGCAGTGCCTGGAAACATGCAGAAGAACCCAACAGTAAACAACAACATCTCTGCCTTAAAGAGAACAGATCAATTACCATTTTAAATGTAGGAGGGTTCAATTAGTGCTTTTTTCAAGTTACGTTGTGCTTGTTGTTCAGCCTTTTGGATTTGATTTTAAGTGAAATATGAGCTCATGAATGCATTGTATTTCAGCCCAGTTTTTAAAATGGTCCCTGCTTGCAACAGCATTTCCTTGCAGCAGTAATGTGACTTAAAGGTCACAATATGTCCACTGTAGATTATTTCATTCAAGCAAGTTTCAGGTTTCTGCAATTTCAAATGATGAAATGAAAAGAAACCAACTGTTGGCTGGAAGGTAGAAAATAAAGACTAATAATTTGTTGTGATGGGCTGAAACAAGCAATGGTTCTTTAACACCAACGGAACTGTACTAAATTCAATTGTTGCTTTTAATTGAATGGGTAAACTTTATGGCACTATGACAACAAGTACAAATCCGAAGTGTTGTGTGAAGGGTTATATGTGAACCTTGGATATCATCATTGAAGGTGCAGTACTTCTCCCTGTACTTTCTAAGGAAGCGGAAGGCATTGTGGTTCCCAAAGTCCTCAAATTGGATCAGTGTGTCCTGCCCGTATTTGTCCACCACAGCTTCCATGAACTCATCAATCAGATCATCGTAGGCTTGAGAGCAATCTCGCTCCTGGTACAGCCCCATGTACAGCGGATCCCTGAGGAGAGTCTGATTCGCAAGGGCAAACACATGAAGGATGATGAGGTGTACACGTGCATGCATACAGTATACAGAAATATATACATAACTTTCTTACCTCATTGTTTGTGCCAACATCTATCACCACAGGCAGACAACTCTCAGGTCTAATGCCGGCACAGGCAGTGTACAGGCAAAGTTTTCCAACAGGGATGCCCATTCCATAAACACCCAGATCCCCTAATCCTAAAATACGTTCTCCATCAGTTACTACTACTGCCTACAGAGGAGGTGGAAAATAAATACATTAGTCAGCAGAACTGCAGATTAACATTTTGCAAGCAAAATACAAGGAAGGTAAATGTATACAAATGTGGAAAAGACTTTCCCTAAATTTTACTGTGATATTTATAACTCTGAGTTCCATCTATTCATAGTGACGATCTCCATATGCACAGTTTCTTTCTTTTCTTTCTTCACTATTTCTAAAATCCTCAGTCTGTGGGTTTGAGAACGATGAACGTCCCTAGGAGTCTCACTTACACTGTAATATAGATATTAGCTGAAGTGGTGTACTGTGGGGGTCAGTCAGGTACTCACTGC